>NC_051180.1:89290049-89590049 GCF_013339695.2 Rhipicephalus sanguineus | reverse complement strand
GTTGCGAAAGCATGGTGACGCAGTATCCCGGCTTATCGGTGCCGCTTCTCGACTTTGACAAAAGTCCAAGTTAGAGAACCTGTCTCAGTTAAATGCGACGCTGTTCATTCTCACAAATTTTGTTGAGGACAGCGTGAGAATTCAAACTCAATATAGAAGTTATTTGTTAAATCCTTTATGTTATTAACCGCCAATTAACCAAATGTCGAATGAGCATGTCCATAAAGAGCAACAGCGTGCACTTCACCACATAACTCGAACGCTTAGGTTGTACTGAAAGACGTCACCAATAATAATAATTGTACTCTTTTCAATGATACAACGATTATTTGTGGAAAATTTGCGCTTCCTCGAGCTTCAGGGAAAGCCCCACTGAAAAACAAGAATTTTGTCGGGAGGAAATGTCGCGGGGCTTCATGTCACCGATATATAGAAGTTTAGGGCTGTCCGCAGGAAGGCGAGGAGGAGTGCGTTCATTTCACCTTTTGGGACATTAACTATACATGTAGTATATGTGCGTATATTTATTTTCTTGAAAATGGTAAAACTACTCGCGCTTAGCGTCTTAAGAAGTTGTGCTCAGAAACGTGTCAGAGGCAACTGCTCCAAAAGGCACAAAAGGCCCGAAGACAAGCGCGCAAAGTGGCAGGCTGAAACGAGTGTAGAACGTGAATTTTGGCGAGCTAAACGTCGGGAGAAGGATGCAGAAAGACGACAGCGTCGAGCTTTTGGGGGCGCCAATGGATGCGACACGTTCGACTGCGGCCACGGCTTCCGAAACTGACGAAACGACGGTTGTGAGTGCACGTAGTACGCAACGTTAGACTAGCTATATCGTTCAGTTGGCGAAGTGTGCTTCAGCTATGAGGGTAAGCAAGCATAACCAAGTAAACAAGCTTTCGCTTGCATAACAGGGCCCAGCAGAGCTAAGCTGCAGCCATTTTTTTTTTACCATGCTAGGGGAGGAGAGTGGTACCCCCCTCACCGTGAGCCTTTTTTTTCTACACTTTTATTAACAGTTCTATTACTTTTGCATATGTTCACAGACTCCGAGTTTTAAGTTTCTAGTTTAGTTCTGGAATCAAAGATACCCATTGCTTTCTGAAGTTTCAATAGGTTGCCTAGTGTGCTCGTGTACGTTAGATATTGGTAAAGTGTGGAATATGTTTTTGCAAGACAACAAAGACGCTGAAACATGTTTTCGTTCACAGATCGCTGTCGTGAGGACGAATCGCCACGAGTTTGAGGTCGTGATCAATGATGTCACACGGGCCCGAACAAGAATGGCCAACATCAATCCCCCACAGGTGGCGCATAGACGCGCCCGACAGCAGGGTAAGATATTTACATCACTTTAATTGTATTGATGTGCGAGAACGGCGTGTGTACTACAAGTTTCAAGAAGCAATACAAGTGAAGTTTCTCATTACGAATTTTGATGCATGGACTGAAGTGAAAAGCTGAAGCAGTTTCACCTCTTTTAACACATATCTGTAAAAAAGCTGACGTAACTTTGCACAGACCGGTAATACAGAACCGCTTAGTACAAATTTGCACTACCTGACGCGTGCCACCGTTACAAAAAAAAAAAAACTGCAATGCCCAGCGAATGTTGCCTAAATCCACCAAAAAGAAACTTTTCTTCCGGCATGTGCAGAAAAGAAAAATTACGTTTAGTCGCACAACCCTGCGCTAGCCTGCAGCGGTAGCCATGCCACACAGCGTTTCGAAACGGACTTGGAACGGATATGACGGCTGTGTAGAGGGGTCATTCCACGCCAACTGTCCCAGTCGGGGCGATCGACAAAAATCAGTTTTTCTAAAAAAAATCTGAGAAAATTACGCACATATAGGCATTAATTCTACAGTATTTTCCCGAAATATTTTGAGCGGCAAAACTTTTTCGGGCACGTAAGCGCTATTTGAACTTTTCGAAGTGGTGGAAAACAAGGTGCGAAAGGAAAATTCGCTATAAATGGACCGTTTCACTCAGTCATTCGAATCTTGCTTTTTTGTGTTTTTAGAGCATCGCGCTTTCATTATACGACAGTTGCTGATAGTAGTTTTACATTTTTCACTCCTTAGCGCGTAGGTAAAATTTAGTAAATTGTAGCATTTTCGAGAACTTTTTTACAAAAGACTATTGTAGACCAAAACATATATTATTTTTATGGAACTCTCCATAACACGTACTATCTCCTAAAGTTTTTATTTTGCCTGTGTGCGGCGCACAAACTGTAAAATAAAATCCTGAACTTGGCAAAAACGCTACATTGGCCAATGTTCAGACGTCTGTAGCACCATAAGGTGGTCCAAGAAAAGATAAGCAGAAAAGCGCATACGATTGAGAATCATGACAACTTTGTCGATAGAAAGTTTAATCGAAGTAGTTTATGTTTTAGTCGAGAAATTTTTTTTTTGAAATTTAGTCCCACCATTGTATTGTTTTGCAATGGGGGCAATACTACAAACCGACAGCATTTACTGCATAAGAAAAGAGTTAGTGTATTCGTAGCACAAGGTTTTTCAGTTCCTTTTTTTTAGTACTTTATATTGTTTGTTACATATCAAGGTGATAATAAACAGAGGCAAAAATATTAATTCCACGCTGAATTTCAACAGTGAGCATAAAATCAGGACAGAAACACGAAATCATTTTGTTTAATAGCAAATCAGGGCTCTTCCATGCCATTGTTTCTTTTTCCCCTGTTACATCGTTATATAAAGCCCATTAACTCGCCTCACAGCCTCAAGACTTTTCTTGAAAGCGGTTTTTGGACCATTCTTAAAAGCCGCTAAACCGTAGCATTGATGTTGCCAGTGCAATTGCGGAGCAAATGTCGGACCAACTTTCTCAAAAGTATTTCACTATGTTACTTCGAATGCCCTGGGTCGTTCGATGCGCAAATCAAAACAGTACTCTGGATGAAGGGCGCAGAAGTGCTGACAGGACGAAGCTGCGTAGTTTTGCGCTCCTTCTCAAATCCACTGACTCCATCATTGTGTTGATGAAGCTGCGAGTCAGCTTGGAGATTTCGATGGGTGCTGTTGTCAGGCACTCATCTCGCTGTCAAGGTTCCTTCCGCAACAGCCCGTACACTTCAGCCTCCTCTGATTCGAGACTCGCAGCAGTAGCTTGCTGCTGCAAGTGCAAGTTCTGCAAGTGTTGCGGATATTCGTGGAACTACGTGTATGGATATCAAAACGTAGCTATAGACCTACTCCATGTTTGTACAGAACGGTAGGCGCCGTCGACATACTGAGATGCTTGTAGCGACGTCGTGGCGCGTAGGCTCCGCCAAAAGCTCGTCACCGCCCTCTATGATGACGTGACAACTGGCACAGCATGCAAAGCTGCCTCCGAGCACCACGCGTCGGGGCGACTTTCGCGTGCTTACAAGGGGCGGCCGCGACAGAGGAAGTTTTCGCGGCCTCAACAAGGACTCTGAAATGGCCATATAAAAACTATGTTGACGTGCAACTCTACCTCTGATAACCTCACCATAATATCAGGTATTTTGACGCCACAAATGTGACTGATTCGCGAAATGCCATCTAAGTTGCCGTAATCTAGGTCATGCGTGTTTGT
This sequence comes from Rhipicephalus sanguineus, assembly GCF_013339695.2. NCBI lineage: Eukaryota > Metazoa > Arthropoda > Arachnida > Ixodida > Ixodidae > Rhipicephalus > Rhipicephalus sanguineus. The sequence goes on along the minus strand of NC_051180.1, from coordinate 89,586,460 downwards.
TAAGACTTATTTCAGTGGCCGATGAAACACTGGGCTTTTGTTAACGGGGATTAACTGAGTTTAATAAGCGTTGGGGTACAGGAATAGGTGTGGCTACATGGAGGTAGGAGTGTCGAGTGGAGAGTGCAGAAGCGGGGGGGGGGGGGGGAGCAGCTCGCGATCCGGAGGGCCAGACGCAACTTGACACCGCTGGGAGTTCAGAGACGAGGAGGAGGAGGAAATAAACAGAGAGGGAGGAAGTGGAGAATCCCGAAGGAGCGTGCGGCTTGTGTAAGACACTGCATGCGATGGTTGCGCCATCTCTGGATTATTCTTGTAACATCCTTCCTTTTTTGGAGTCGATCCTTCAACCTACAATGAAATCCTCGAGTCTCTTTGGAAGCTGTATGGTTCTTCGAGGTCCGGCAGAAGTTTCCGTCTGCCTCGGTTGATCTGTCGCTCTAGTTGGCTGATTGACTTCAGTGTATTGTTCCGGGGAAGGGCTTGCCTTGATGAATACTCGGTTCCTTCTCAGGACGCTGTCTTCCGTCTGAACTTCATACGACCTGTCGTCAATTCTCTTGATTATGGTGCCTTTGACCCATGGTCCAGTTTTCGTCGGTCGAACTGTGACATTCTGACCTTCTCTGAGGCTCGGTAAATCTTTCGCTTGTCTGTCGTGATAGTGCGTGATTTTTCGCCTCTTCGGCTTTCTTCTTTCGCTCACATTGACAGTTTCGGGTTGCAGTAGCTCCGAAGCTGTTGATACAGTCGTTCTAGTGCAGCGACTCATTAGCAGTTGTGCTGGACTAGCATTCAGCTCTTGCCATGGCGTCTTTCATTAATCAAGAAATGCCATTTGTGGGTCTGAGTGGCTTTCATCTGCCTTTTTGAGGAGCATTTTCGCCGTCTTGACAGCTGATTCAGCCATTCCACTGGAACGCGGGTATCCTGGGCTTGATGTTTTGTGTTCGAAGTTCCAGCTCTTCGTGAAGTTTTGGAATTCTTCGCTGGAGAATTGTGGTCCATTGTCGCTGATCAGGATTCTCGGTATCCCGTACCTTGCAAAGTGAGCCTTTAATTTGAGTACCACTTGGTTTGAGGTCATCGATTTGAGTTGGTCCACTTCCCAAAGTTGCTGTAGTAATCAACTGTAACCAAGAAATTCTTTCCTTTGAATTCGAAGATGTCACATCCGACTCGTTTCCATGGATAGCTTGGTTCTGGGTGGAGCGATAGTTTCTCTTTGCTGAGCGTGTGCGTGCTTTTGGCATATTTCACACCTCATGATGAAGTCTTTCAGTTCTGCATTCATTCCTGGCCAGAAGACGCATTCCCGAGCGCGTCGGAGACAGCTCTCAATTCCAAGATGCGATGAGTGGAGTTTCACTTTGATTTCACCTCGCAAAGACATTGGGACGATTAGGCGTAAGCCCTTGAAGATCAGGTCGTCCTCAACTGTGAGCTCATCTCTGTACGTGAAGTATACGCGCATGTCTTTGTGTAGTTCACGTTTGTCCTGCGGCCAGCCTGACAGAATGATTGACTTTAGTCTTTGCAGTGAGTCATCACTATCAGTCGCTGCTCTAATCTTTTCCAAGGTTTCATTTCTCACAGGGAGGTAGTGTACGACACTGATGTTTTCGAGTTCCTGTTCTTTGCTTTCGTTGGGAAGGAAGGCCCGAGATATCGTGTCTGCCAAGATTAATTCCTTTCCTGGTCTGTGTTCGATTGTGATGTTGTATCTTTGCGTCTGAAGGATCATGCCTTGCAGTCGTCTTGGAACTTGATCCAATCGTTTCTTCAGTATTGCTTGCAGTGGTTTATGATCGCTGATTATCTTCGTTTCTTTACCGAATGTGTACTGATGAAACTTGTTTAAGGTGAAGACGATGGCCAGCATTTCCTTTTCTATTTGTGCATATCGAGCTTCCGTCGGTGTCAGTGCTCTGCTGACGAAGGAGACTGGCCGTCCATCCTGAAGAAAAGCTGCCCCGAGTCCAAGATCGCTCGCATCACACTGGATTTACAGCTGCTTTCGCGGATCGAAGCAGGCTAGAACAGGAGCTCTTGTCACGGACTCTTTTGCCTTTTCGAATGCTTCTTCTTGCAGTTTCCCCCAGTGCCATGGTGCGTCTTTGACAGTGAGTTTCCTCAAAGGCTCCGATACACGGGAAATTTCAGGCAGGAATCTGGAGAGGTAATTCATCATCCCGCAGAAGCACTGTACTCTTTAGACATCAGTTGGCTTTGGCATCTGCTGTATTGCCTTGACCTTATTTGGATCAACTTTGAGTCCTTCATTGGTCAGTACGTGTCCTAGGAAGACGACTGATGTGGTTCGAAGCTGTGTTTTGTCCTTGTTGAGACGGATTTCAATTTGTCGGCATCTCTGAAGTAGGCTTTCTAAGTTCCTGTCATGGTCCGCTTGAGCATCTTTTTCACTCTCGCCCATTCCGAAGACAAGAATGTCATCTGCGATGCAGAGAACACCGGGAAGTCCCTCAAGTGCCACTTGAAGTCTCTTTTGGAATATTTCGCTGCTTACCGCGAGTCCAAATGGCAGGCGGAGCCATCGGTAACGACCTTTCGGAGTTTGGAAAGTAGTCAGCAAGCTTGATTCGTCATCGAGGGAACATTGCCAGTACCCCTCTTGCAAGTCCAGTTTTTAGAAAATTTGGCTTTAGCAATATTGGGTAAAACATCATCAAGAATGGGCAATGTGTGACGTTCTCGCTCGAGAGCCTCGTTGAGCGCTTGGGGATCGATGCATATTCGCATTTGTCCATTTTTCTTGGTTGCGCTGTTACGCTTTTGATGACACCTCTGTTTTCCAGGTTCGTCAACGTGTCTTCGACTTGCGGTTTAATGCTGACAGGCACTCTGCAACTCGTTATTGCTTTCGGAAGCGTATCTGGCTGAGTGACCAAATGAACAGTTCCCCGGAGTGTTCCTAGAGTGTTTCCAAAGACGTCAGGGTATTTTTCTATTATATGACTGTTGAACTGCTCTTCGGGAGTTTCATCTATTCTGGCCACGAGGTTATAGTCTACCGTTATCAGACCCATTTTCTCAGCTGTTGTTCTTCCAATCAGAGGAGTGAGGTCTTCTTTAACCACTATAAACTCTACAGAATGTCGCTGTCCGTTCGCTGTGATGACTTCTATTTGAGTTTTGCCCCAGCAGCCCACTCTGCTTCCGTTCCATGTTCGCAGTGTCGTTGTGCACGGTTCTATTTGCTGTGCATTGACGCGTCTAGCTGGGATGACGTCTACAGCTGCTCCGCTGTCCACTTGAAATTTTACTGACTTTCCATTCACTGTGAGGAACGTGTGGATGGAGCTTGGTTGGCTGCTTTGAATTGCCAAGATGGTTTTGTCTTCGCTATCTACTGCCAGGCCCGCAACTACATTGCTGCTTTTGCAAACTGCTGCTAAGTGATTTTGTTTCTTGCACTTGCTGCATGTTTGCTTCCAAGCTGGGCATGCTTCTCTTTTGCGCTCATGGCTACCACCGCAGTACCTGCACTTTGGTACAGTAGATTTTTGTGGCATTCCCTTAGCAAACTTTGAGGTTTTGGCGTTGGTGCGATGGACGAATTTCTTTACTGCGTGCACAGAATCGCTGCTGTTTGAAGTACCCTGTTTAAATGCTTGCATTTGAATTCTTGTTGCTTCATGGGCTCGACACACCTTTTCAACCTTCTCTAGTGTTGGATCTTCTAATTTGAGAATGTCGGCACGAGCCTTTACATCCTAGATGCCACAGACGATCTGGTCGCGGATCATTTTTTTTTTTCGTTCGTTTCCAAATCCACATTCGCGCGCTTTGAACTTCAAATCAGTTACAAAGCTGTCAAACTGCTCTTCAACCCGTTGCATGCGAGTTCTGAAGACGTATCTCGAGTACAGTTCATTGTGCTTCGGTAAGAAATGCGCGTCGAGATGGCTGATGACATGAGCATAGTTGAATTCTGGGTTTGGTCTTTCTGCAGTTGATTCCCCGTAGTCCAAAGTGTTGTATATATCAAGCAGTGAAGAGCCTCCGACGGTCAAAAGAAGTGCTACTTGCCGGTCAGATGGTGCTCTAGCTGTGTTAGTCGCCTTGAGGTACAGCGTGAAGCTCTGCTTGAAGGCTCGCCATTGTTCTGCAGCGTTGCCCCTGGAGTCGAATTTCACTGGTGCCGGAATCTTCGCCATGGCTCATGCGCTGACTTAAAACTGGTTAACTTCTGATACCATGTTTGTTATGACTTATTTCAGTGGCCGATGAAACACTGGGCTTTTGTTAACGGGGATTAACTGAGTTTAATAAGCGTGGGGGTACAGGAATAGGTGCGGCTACATGGAGGTAGGAATGTCGAGTGGAGAGTTCAGAGGCAGGGGAGCAGCCCGCGATCCGGAGGGCCAGACGCAACTTGATACCGCTCGGAGTTCATAGAGGAGGAGCAGGAGGAGGAGGAAGAGGAAATAAACAGAGAGGGAGGAAGCGGAGAATCCCGAAGGAGCGTGGGGCATGGCGTGGGGCTTGCGTGCGCACTGCACGCGATGGTTGCGCCATCTCTGGATTATTCTTGTAACAACGCGTGTACAGTTTAATTTGTTAACAAACTAATGCAAGCACGGACCTCCTAGCCCCGCAAGACGCTCTTTGCGGTATTAAAATGCGCGGAGTAAAATTACGAACAGGTCCATAATCGTTGCGGTAAATACTCGCCCACAAATTTGCCGGGTCAGTTACTCATTCAAATGTGAAGAGCGATCTCTGTCACTCTTTATTGGCGATACAGCTGCGATAACGTGTTAAATAATTACTACATGCCATGGACAAGGCTGCTACATATCTGTCAGGTTCGCCATGGTGAACCTGACAGATATGTAGATATGCCACCGCTGGTCGTGGCTCTGCGCGTACGCTGAATTCGAGACTGCGAAGGTCTACAGCCCATAAACAGAGTCGGAACATTTCATGCTTTTCAGTTTGCCTGTGGAGTCCGACAGATATGGAAGTGTCTTGGAAAAGTGTAGCCGAAGTCGCGCTTTCCTTCGCTGCTGCATTAATGAACCGAGCCAAACCTTTACTTCACACGAATACTAAAAATTCCTTTGAATCCTCTGACTTCACATTTTTCAATCGTGATGAATTCTCTGCATATTACGTTTACGATCACAAATACAAAGTTATCCACACTGCTTACGTATTCGTGCTCTGGGGTAAACATGCTTCCAATAGCTACACACAAGGGTTATGCCAAAAATGTTGTGCGCGACATTACAATGACACAGTTTTGACAACGCTAATCGTTTTCTTTAGATAAAATGAGCCGCTCAATTTTTGTCACATTACCGATGAGCCGGCGTCGCAGACCGAGTTCTCGTGTTTAACAGCTGCGGCCAATTTCTTGCGACGGTCTTCGTAAAAAGAAAGCGGACAGAAGCTTATTCCGCCTCTTTTGTGCCTTCCTGCGTAAGTAACCGCGACGCATCTTGTCGGTACACTGTCTTTTCTTCGTTGCACGACGGCAAACAGCGCACGCACCTGCGAAAACGTGCGCTGTTACGCTCCTGTTCAACGGTGGCCGTCCCGACGGTGGAGGGGGAAGAGGCAGCGCGCCAGCGTCTTTTGATACTTGTCTTTTTTTTTTTTAGCGCGCTTGTTGAGTGAACGGCTGGCGCCATGAATTCCCGCTGTCGTCTGAGAGTGGCCGTGCGCGCGCCTTATTAACGCGCTCGTTTGTGACAGTATTCATTGTCTTGTTCAACGTAGTGAATATAGGAAGTAGATCATGAGAGTATGTATATTTGTTTTCCAGACGTTAACGGACACCGGGGCCGAATCAAAGTCACCTTAGTTCATAGGCACCGTGGGACCGACCACGAGTCCACCGACGTCGTGGTGACGTGTCTGGAAGGCGTTGTGCAGCTGGCGATGCGCTGCGTGTTCTGCATCATCTCCGGCCTCCGCACATTACTGGGCTTGTAAGGCTTGTAAATGCGTCATGCATTACTTGCATTGCGAACGTCCTGAGCAGTCTTTGGATCTGTGAGAATTAAACGCTTGGGCACCGCTTCTTGGAATCTCTTGTGTCCTTTTTGCGCTTGGCCTTTATTTTAAGACATTGAACCAACTTGCTCAGCAAAGCATTCTATTACGAGAATAAAAGATATGAAAGGATTCATGCAACGCAGAACGTTGTTGCTTAAGTGTAGCTAATGTCCTGCAATGCTGAACAGCGAAAATGTAACGCTTAATGTATGTTACTGATTAAACGTTACATAAGTGTCATGAGTTTACACTGCAACAACAAACAGCTGACGCAGCATCACAATTAGACATAGAACCCCTACTAACATTTCAAGTTAACATAGACGCAACGTCATGGTATACATAATCTCTGCAACATCTATTAACATTAATGGGAACCTTCTGGCCTTTTGTATATGCTTACATTTAACTTGAAGTTGAGATCTGGGCAAATGGTATCGTTTTATGAAAGATTAAAGAAGTGTTAACGTAGACAAAAATCAAAGCAAGTTTAGCCATTAATTTTCAAAATCCTAAAAAAATAGGGGACATGCATTGTCTTCCCACTGCCTTCATATTTGCCTTTTCTTTGGCGGAAGACATTTTGACTAAAGAGATCAAGTACAGCTGTAATTATAGAAATTAACTTTTTAATTTGTGAAAACAGGCGGTCGGGTCAAATGGGAGCTCACCCTGCGAAGAGCCCATTGCAGTTTCGAGATTCCTGAAAAATTGACGCTGATATATTTTAGCGGAGTGATTGAATATTACTAATTTCTCCCGAGAAATCGAAACGCGGCTGAGCGCTACTGCCGTACTCTTCCTAGACGTCCAGAATGTACGAGAGTCGATATATCAACCACAGATCTACTTGCTTCGTGTGTGTTTGCGTGCTGTGCCGGCGATTATACCACGCATGGTGCACATACTTGAATAAATCCAGAGCTAACACCACTGCACTCGTGAACAGTGTTGCCATTCTGGTCATCTGCTAGCTCCACTAAACTGTGCTTCGGCTTCAGTTTCGCCCGTAAACTTGATCATATTTCATTATTCCGCAATAATAACGAGATGCCGCTTATTGAAAAATTAAATGCTGCTACGGGCGCTTCGTAGCAAGGCCTTCAATTGTGCCATTTAACCCGACTGCCTTTCTCCACTAATTGAAAAGTTAATTTTCTTAAAGGGGCCATCCAACACTATTCAACCCCCCATTTTTTACTTGTGGGTTGCGTAGACTGAAGTACGGACAGAAAAGTACAGCAAGAACGGCAGCGATAGCAGCACGCAGGCAGAAGTTATTAAATGCGAAGCATTTCTTAGCGAACTTCTGCGACTTTGACCGTATCTATCTATCTATCTATCTATCTATCTATCTATCTATCTATCTATCTATCTATCTATCTATCTATCTATCTATCTATCTATCTATCTATCTATCTATCTATCTATCTATCTATCTATCTATCTATCTATCTATCTATCTATCTATCTATCTATCTATCTATCTATCTATCTATCTATCTATCTATCTATCTATCTATCTATCTATCTATCTATCTATCTATCTATCTATCTATCTATCTATCTATCTATCTATCTATCTATCTATCTATCTATCTATCTATCTATCTATCTATCTATCTATCTATCTATCTATCTATCTATCTATCTATCTATCTATCTATCTATCTATCTATCTATCTATCTATCTATCTATCTATCTATCTAGCCGCCTACGACTTCGTGCTCTCCTGGTCGCTTGGTTAATCGAATGTGCACCAAAATTGGTATGGCGTAACATGACTGTATGACGAACATAAATGACAAGTCATAACATGAAAATCATGACACGAATGTCATGTACAGCATGATTTACATGCTACGCTCATGGTGCGCTGGCGGCCGTTTCGCTAGCTTGATATACACCAAAATTGGTATCTTGTGACGTGACTGGGTGACGAACATAAATAACACGAGTTAACATGAAAATCATGACACGCATGTCATGTACAGCATGACTTACGTGCCACGCTCATGGTGCGCTGGCGGCCGTTTCGCTAGCTTTATATACACCAAAATTGGCATCTTGCGATATGACCGTCTGACGAACATAAATAACACGAGTTATCATGAAAATCATGACACGCATGTCATGTACAGCATGACATACGTGCGACGCTCATGGGGCGCTGGCGGCCGTTTCGCTAGATTGATATGCACCGAAATTGGTTTCTTGCGACGTGACCGTGTGACGAACATAAATAACGCGAGTTATCATGAAAATCATGACACGCATGTCATGTACAGCATGACTTACGTGCCAGGCTCATGGTGCGCTGGCGGCCGTTTCGCTAGCTTGATATCCACCAATATTGGTCTCTTCCGACGTGACCGTGAGACGAACATAAATAACACGAGTTATCATGAAAATCATGACACGCATGTCATGTACAGCGTGACTTACGTGCCACGCTCATGGGGTGCTGGCGGCCGTTTCGCTAGATTGATATACACCAATATTGGTCTCTTCCGACGTGACCGTGTGACGAACATAAATAACACGAGTTATCATCAAAATCATGACACGCATGTCATGTACAGCATGACTTACGTGCCACGCTCATGGGGCGCTGGCGGCCGTTTCGCTAGATTGATATACACCAAAATTGGTATCTTGCGACGTGACCGTGTGACGAACATAAATAACACGAGTTATTATGAAAATCATGACACGCATGTCATGTACAGCATGACTTACGTGCCACGCTCATGGGGCGCTGGCGGCCGTTTCGCAAGATTGATATACACCAAAATTGGTATCTTGCGACGTGACCGTGTGATGAACATAAATAACACGAGTCATCATGAAAATCATGAGACGCATGTCATGTACAGCGTGACTTACGTGCCACGCTCATGGGGTGCTGGCGGCCGTTTCGCTAGATTGATATACACCAATATTGGTCTCTTCCGACGTGACCGTGTGACGAACATAAATAACACGAGTTATCATCAAAATCATGACACGCATGTCATGTACAGCGTGACTTACGTGCCACGCTCATGGGGTGCTGGCGGCCGTTTCGCTAGATTGATATACACCAATATTGGTCTCTTCCGACGTGACCGCGTGACGAACATAAATAACACGAGTTATCATCAAAATCATGACACGCATGTCATGTACAGCATGACTTACGTGCCACGCTCATGGGGCGCTGGCGGTCGTTTCGCTAGATTGATATACACCAAAATTGGTATCTTGCGACGTGACCGTGTGGCGAACATAAATAACACGACTTATTATGAAAATCATGACACGCATGTCATGTACAGCATGACTTACGTGCCACGCTCATGGGGCGCTGGCGGCCGTTTCGCTAGCTTGATATACACCAAAATTGGTATCTTGTGACGTGACTGTGTGACGAACATAAATAACAGGAGTTAACACGAAAGTCATGACATACATGTCATGTACAGCATGACTTACGTGCCACTCTCATGGTGCCCTGGCGGCCGTTTCTCTAGGTTGATCGACCCCCAACTAGGTATTACGCGACGTTACTGTGTGACGAACATAAATAATCGGAGTTAACATGAAAACCATGACACGCATTTTCCTCAATGACATACAAGACGATGTATGCAGCTCTTTGCTGGCTGCTTCGCATTACATCGATTCCCACAATGCGTGGGATCTGCCGGCTTTTTTCGATTTAGAAAATTCAAAATACAAGAAAAAAATGCCTACCCTCAACGATTTTCGCGGGGTCACATGACCGCATTTGATTATGATGAAAACTTTATTTTTCGCCAAATTAGGAGGCGCCCTACTCCCCGTCCCCGGCACCGGCCTAGGTGATGGGGGCCGGCACCTCCGCGATTAGGAGCAGGCGAAGAGGTATTGATTCTTCGTGGCTTCTTCCGCCAGGCGGATGGCTTGTTGCTGTGAAGCAGGGGTCCTCTCTCCGCAGCAGGGCTTCCCTGGCCTCTCTACGATTTATATTCGATTTGGCCCCTGGGGAGCTATCGCACTCCCAGATTGTGTGGTCTAGGGTCCCTCTCACCGCACAATGCTTGCACTTATCGTTTTGCTTATCATCTTTCTGAACATGATATGCCCAGACGGGGTCACTCGGCCTGTGACGTTGCAGGGAGCCCCAATGAAATGAGCTGAAGCTCCAACGTAGAGGAAGCTCGCAGACCACTGTTGCTTGTCCTTCTCAACGTATTGTTCACGTCGTTGCCATGGTAACAAACGTGGTGCCTGACGCCTGACCTGTCAGAACTTTGAGCGGGCGCTACTGTTTCGAAGCGCGTCTGTTGTTCTTTACAACGACATTTTATGTCACTCCCTCGTCTAATTCTGAGAAGGGAATTCGTGGAACGACCAGGGCGGTGAAGTACTGTTGCCCCTTTGTGGGTTGTTTGGTGACTACAAGGGTGCAGCCATAGGCGCGCGCAGGGTTCCCTTTCAGGGGGGGGGGGGGCGAAGGAGAGCGAAGGTTCATCGCAGCGCATTCCACCCTCCCTATTAACTCAATGTATGAGACAGACTTTGCCCCCCCCACCTCTTATTTGGCTAGGGTGAGGGCGGCCGCCCCCTTGACGCCCCCCCCCCCCTACTGCGCGCGCCTATGGGTGCCGCGCAGAGTTGCCAGTTCCGCTCATAATAAGCGGATTCGGGCTTCTTTTTTTCGCCGAGTCGCTTGTAGAATTTTCCAGTCGCTTGTCGCGTTTTTTTGAGCTTATTTACATTTTTCCAGCAAATATAGTTATTTTAGTGATTATCACGTTCACCGACAGCGCGTTTGTCGTTCACTAATAGCGCGTTTGTCGATGATCTTATGTAGTTGAGGGTTGAAGTCAAACATACGTTGGGGGAATCAACAAGTGACGTTAACCATGTACTGGGAAACGTGAATTCAACTGAATGGAGACTATACCCTGGAAACAATGTTAAAAGTAAATATATACTATCCTCCATAGTTGCACATATTTTCGCTGTACAAAATAACTGAAGTGACCTTTTTTCAACTCCCCTTCATATTTCAGTAACATTTTTTTAGGAGCTGGCTCGCCAGATTCTTAAGCTGGGGCAAAGTCCCGCGCCGTAAGCGTAACCTTAGTTCCAGAGGCGACCGCTACAGGCGCAGCTCGCGCGAAAGGGAAGTCTTCTTCCTCTGTTGTTCGAGCGCCTTGATGGTGATATTAACGCAGGCAAAACCACATATAGCATAGCCAGCTGTAGCATGCGCACGCTCGCGCGAAAGAGAAGTCTTCTTCCTCTTGTTCTTCGAGCGCCTTGATGATGATATTAACGAAGGTAAGACCACATATAGCACAGCCAACTGTAGCATGCGGAGCTCGCTCCACTCCGGCATTCGCTTCGATTATAATAACATGAACGAAGAAGACAAGGCGGCGGAGCGGAGGGCTCGCAAGGCAGCAGCAGCGCGGGCTCGTCGCCAAGACCCTGCGGTGAGAGCTCGCGAGGACGCAAAGAGACGTCAGCGTCGTGCGAACCCGGAGATACAAGCCCGGGAAGCCGAAGCAGCGCGGAAGCGGCGGCAAGAGAACCTCGAAGAGGTACGGGCGCGGGATGCAGCGGCCTGAAGTTGGTGGCGTCGACGCGCGCTTCAAGCGCGATTTCTCGACCACACGTTCGGCCACAGCTGCAAGGTCTGCGACCGCTTGTGGTTCGACAACAACCTGACCACAATCGCTACTATACCAACGTGTGACGTCTTTATATGACAGTAGAGGAATTGTACGGAGCATTCACGGTTTACCCGATTATCTCCGAGCCAGCTCCTCAATCATCGTTCACTTCGCGGATATGGCGTCAATTTCTATTATAATTAAAATATTTTCAAGAATGGGAAATTTCAGTAAATGTCCGCTTCTTTTGGGCCTCTACGCGAAAGTGGCGCCGCCTTTTTGGGGCGCTTATTTTGTGATAATTATTTGCTTATTAGCTCGGTAGCATCTGGCAACTCTGGTGCAGCGACATCAATTCATCGAAGGGGATTACTTGCACCGCTTTAACAACAATCAAGAGCCTACTGGACGTGTGTAAAGTGGCAGCTCGCAAACGCACCGAAGCAAGAAGAGGGAAGAGAGAGAAGCCTTTCCTATGGACATCCGACTCGCGCAAGCAAAACATCCCCCCGCCACGGTGGTCTAGTGGTTATGGCGCTCGGCTGCTGACCCGAAGGTCGCGGGATCGAATCCCGGCTGCGGCGGCTGCATTTTCGGTGGAGGCGAAAATGTTTGAGGCCCGTGTACTTAGATTTAGGTGCACGTTAAAGAACCCCAGGTGGTCGAAATTTCCGGAGCCCTCCACTACGGCGTCTCTCATAATCATATCGTGGTTTTGGGACGTTAAACCCCAGATATTATTATTATTAAAGCAAAACATCCAGAGGCCAAATGGTAGCCAGCGCCTCTGTCGTGCTTTGCAGTCATAGTGATCTTTTCTGTTGCGACGGCGTCTATTTGAATTCGAATGAAAAAGCACAGAAAAGAAAAGCGAAACACATTAGTAATCTCAGTTTTGACGCCATGCAACGATTGCTTCTCATAGGCTTGCACGCTCCGCCGTCATTTCCGCCCGCAATAGTTCTGGCGAGCGCCACTACGTGCTGATGCTGTCGGCAGCGATGCAACGACTTTATTGCGTGATTAAAATACTAAATCATTAGATATCGGTGCTTAGACATATGCTAAAATTATCCCCAGCCATTTGTCTACGCAAACCACAAATAATAGGTGCTTCAAAGGTGTTGGAGGGCCCCTTAAAATATCACCTCGATTAACGGCTCTAGTCATTTTAAGACGTCTGCCGCTACAGAGAAAGTGATTATGATACATCGCCAGGATCGGGGCGTTCAATTTTGATCATTATATCTCAAATTACGTAGAGATGTCATATGCTAGGATTACCGCACGTAGCTCCCACATTCACGTACGCTCACTCGATTCTGTTATAATGTCAAACGCCATCGCAGATGTAGGCAAACCACGAAAACAGCAAACACAAACGAGGGAAAAGAGTGCACGGCGGCGGCGGCATCAACGCGCGCCGTCGAAAGTCTCGAGCTTTTCACCTTACTAGGCAACTGACGCAACCCGCACAATCAACGCAACGCATTTCAAAAGGCCGAGGAGTCTGAGAGAGGAGGCAGAGGCGCCGCGCCATCCCGGCTGCGTCGGCGAGCGAGCCACGGGCCATGGCGCCACAACGGCGCCGAATGGCTAACGCCGATATGTACGGCATATTGGTGGCGCCTTCATCACGGAAGCCAATCCAAACGCGCTTCACGAGAGTACAGTGATTCCTTTAGAAATGCTAACTCTCTTTTTCTGCTTATACCTTCCAAAAGGGGTCAATTGGATACCCGAAGAGAGTCACGGTGCCGTGACCCTCTTTTGACTCTTTTTTTTTTCAGAGTGTAGGCGACCTTGCTGAAACCTTGTTGCGCAAGCTCAAGAAAACCAGTGATATGCTTCTGAAAAACAGTGACAGGAAAAAAACTGCTATTTTTCCGTACGTACACCAAGTGTCCCTAAGATTAAGAGGGCAGCAGGACGCGCAGGTGTCAGTGTGGTGTTCTCCGCCTCCAACAAACATGGAGGCCTGTGCGGGCCTGTGACCGTGAGCAACGGAAAGCCTGACATATGCAGCAAGAAACACGCCACGCGGTTTGTGTCCTACGAATGCGGAATCGTGTACATGGTTCCGCTCTCATGTTGACGTGTTTACATCGGCCAAACTGGCCGATGTATCACTGATCGCTTACGAGAACACGCCAACAATTTGAAGCAGAAGGCAGGCAGCAACATGGCCTTACACTGTGCAATTTGCGGTTGTTCTGCCTTTCTTGACCACACTGTCGTCATCAGGAAATACCGAGACCAGATTGCGCGGGAAATTCATGAGACATCATGTACAAAACAGCTAGGACACAGTTGTTTCAGCATGCCCTCTGTATCGCTTTCGAAGAAAGAGCTGGCGTTTTTGCAAAACCAGTGACTTTTACTTAGTTATTCTCTTACTTTTTAGGTTTTAACCTTTCAAAGGTCCTCTTTTTTATACTGTTTTACTTTCTTACGACTTCTGTTTTTATACCGTTTTACCTTTTCGCGACTTCCATTGTTTAGCCGTATTTGTTGTTTTTCATTCCTGTTCATTTACGCTGGCCAGCCTTTGTTACACCCTTGTTCATTTTACGTACATACATACGTCACCTTTTTTCACGCTGTTAATTTTGCCTCTGAGAGCGTCTTCATGATCCTTGTCAAAAAATGCTTGCGTGATATCAAGTGCTTTTCCTGCATCGCCCAGTTTCCATGCGCGCGCTAAAAAGCCTGTAATCGTTAGCGCGACAAACGAAAAAAGAGAGAGAGAGGAGAGCGTAGAAATAAGAGAGAAATTGTTAGCCCAGTTTTCAAGCATGCGCAGTTACTATTTCACGAGTGAAGAGACTACATACATATGATGTGTTTGTGTAGCAATAAATATCAGTTAGAAGTAGCGCTGTGTGTCTTCTTGTTCCCGTGTTCGTGCGCTTACCGGTTTCATAATATGGCTATATCGTTCATTCGTTGCGATTTGAAGTTCTTTTGCAAGCTAATTCAAGCCCAAATGACATGTTCCAATCTATAAGAGCCAAATCCAAATTTTACTCCTGAATACCGACGATAGTGGTCTACCCAGATTTTAGCTGCGATATAGATTTGGGGTATTTTGGTGACATGAGCACACTGGCAAATAATTGTTGGAGCAGGCCCCACCATATTAACAGTAGCAAAAAACTGCGTTTCTCTCAGCTTCACTTAAAGTGTATTTGGCTCTTTTGAAGAAAAAAAATGCCACATATATGCGTGTTTTTTAATAAAACAAAACTGATAGTTTGCGCTGTCTTTTTTTTTTTTGCGCTGATTTCTACGATGATGCTGAACCAACTCGTCCAGCAAGCTCCTCTTCTGATCTTCATTTTTAGTGAGAAGTAGTGGCTTTCAATAACTCGCATGTACAACTCACTAGCGAAAAAAAAAAAAAGAACGAAGCATCGCACATCAATAAAATTGGCCGCGTATCTGCGTGCTTCGCTGCAAATGTCGTGTAAAGACGATAGAAGAGGCGCTGTGTGAGATATGGACGCCATCTGGCAATACGTCGGGAAACATGAGTGCTGTGTTGCGTGCTGGTAGTCCCGGCGCAGCAGCAGGCGAAGACCTTTGCAGAGAAACGTCCGCACTCAACGAGTACTCTCCACACACTCTTTTATTTACACGTCGCCTGGGTAAAACAGGAACGCCAGAGCGGCGCCCACAACCGGCAGCCTGAAGGCCGCCCACAACGCTGCTTTTTCATTTTTAAAATATTTTTTTTTCACCTTCTTGGCCTTCTCAAAACTGAAGTTTTTCAACACCAACCCATGGCATTCGTACAGTGCAATACAGAACCGAAACCGAAACACAACAATGAGCTCGTGCGAAGGGCACGGAGGAAGGCAAATTTCAGCGCAGTCGCATTTTCAGCTTTGTTGAAACTGCGCTCACTAGATGACGACGAAGTAGAAGAAGGCACAGGACAGGCGCTGCCTGTCCTGTGCCTGTCCTGTGCAAAGGAACACGCCACCTAATACTTACCTAGTGATGTTGCACCTCAGATATGCATGATATTTACTTTTTGATCGACAACGTTCACAAGTATGAACAGCCGTACCAGTTCAAGACGGCTGGCCCTTGGGCAAGTGGTTCAACTTTGGCCGAGTGGCTGAATCGAGGGACGTGCCGACAAACAGAAAGACAGACCAAAATCTCTGCGTTTAAGTTCCACAAGAAAGACTATCGTCTTTAAAATCAAACGACGAATATCCAGAGCTGTGTTGAGCAGCTATGCAGCTACCGACTACATTACAGCTGTTGGTGAAAATGCGTTGAGTTAGCTTCCTTGCCCTACCATCCTCCCGAAACCCTCCGCGACACTCAGACTATATGATAATGTTGTTACACTCTCAAGGCTATGCCGCCAGTAAATAACTAGTGTGAGCTACCACACACAAGCCTGCCCACACTCTCCGCGACGATTTGGTGGCTACCATGTGTGTACATTTTCACTGGCACGGACAATCACAGATATTAATTACGATGCGTGGATGATTTTCTAGTACTGACGAATCCCTTTGATCCGTTTGCATCATCATCGACATCACTAACTCACGTGAAAGCCAGACCCCCCATTACAGTGCCGTTTTAGATGTGTTCGTTTCTAGACCTTCCGACACTGTCCTGGTACATGTCACACCTAGAAACTAACTCTTTATATCGCATGCGTCATCCTACCGTCAGACCAGGGTTGTTTAACAGTGAGGGCTTATGTCGTCGATTCAAGGCGCCCTCGCTGGATGCTTGACGCCCAATTCACCTGTTGCGGCAGCCATTTTTCAGCTCGACCGCCGCGAACTGGCACCCAGGCAGGCAGGCAAGCAAGCAGGAGAAGGCAGCTAGGCAAGGCATGTAGGCAAGGCAAAGCAAGGCAAGGCAAAAGATGAAGTCGTATCAACTAGTCCCCGTGGCAGCCTTCTTCCCAAAGGGCTTTTTTTTCAATAATGCATGTCCGTACGTTAAAAGTTGCAGAAAGGAAGCCCAGGGTTTTTGCAAAAGTCAATGTGAATCCATCACACGTATATTGTGATACAAAGCTTTTCGCCAAGGGAATCCAGAAACTATAATAGCGTCTCAATCAAGCCAGCTACCACAATACACGAACAATAAGGTGTTACCATATTTTTATGTCCTTGTCACTTATGGTGTTTACAAGGCTTCCGTCTACGCCATTGTCCAGGAATTGGAGACATCTTGTAATGTAATATAGAGTTTAAGCGAGGTTGTCGAGTATAGACAATCTTGAGGGGACAGGGTGGATCATGGCTTAGCCTTATGTAGTATGGTATAGCAAGGAATGGGAAAGGGAAGTGGGGGTGAGGAGGAGGGGAGAGCGTGAAAACATAGTATAGCAGAGGCGATTGCAGTTCATCGCTGAGGCTTCCCCTAAGCTCCGCTGTACACTGGCCTTTCCGACGTTGAGTCACTTAAAGCCACGCATAATTTTTTTTCTTCACTGGTGACTCGATCTTTCAATCTGTATGCGGTCGACAAGGTGCGCATGGCGTTTGGACCACCGTGCGGCGTCTAGGTGCCGCATGCGTTGCTGGAGCCGCAATAGCCACTAGCTGACTCACTGCAGAGCAGCTATGTATGGCTGCGCACACCAATTCGCACAAGTGAAAATCGAGACGCAAGCTGTGCACCCGCTGTTGTCTTTAGGTAGCCTGAACAACCTAGCGGGACTTGTTCTGAATGTACTTGCGGACCACAGTGAGATGCATAAACGGTGCTATTCGTGAAGCATTGAGGCATACAAGCACACAGCGAGCGACGGTCTCGGAACTGCCGACTCCAGCTGACGCTCGCCTTCCCGTTACGTCCCCATAACACCAGATTACGAGACCTTTAAAACGGACTACAAGGCCTACGGCGCCGGCACGGCGGTTGGTACACGGTGCGTGTACAGACATTCGAAGCGGTGGCTGGTTGTGGGAGAGAAGGTGTAAGGTCTGGCGACGCGATAAGGGGGGTGGTTGTGTCTTTCCGCCAAAAGCCTGGCTTCCAAGGCGCCTGCTCCCAGGGTCGAAGGTCGAAGCGCAGCGACGCTCCGTTCGAATGTACAGGCCCAACCACTGGCACGCGTATAGGCACGCGTACACAAGCGGCGCGTACGCGTCAAAAGCGTCGCGTCGCGCCCCGTGGAGGAAAAACCAGCAGTTGTTCCGTGTACGAATACAACCGATGAGCGAAGCTCCTTAGAAATGGGACGCAAACGACTATGCGCCTGATCTCGTTGCTGGCTTTCATGAAGGCGGTAGGGTGGGGAACGGGTGGAGAGAGCGTATGCTGTGCTCGGTGGCGGGAACGACTGAGCGAGTGAGTGTGCGGCGCGCGCAGCGCAGGGAGACAAAGACAGGTACGAGCGCTGACGCAGCGGGGACCTTCGACGGCGGCGACGGAACGCCGCGTGCAGCGTTCGGCGCGCGCAGCGGTTCATTGTCTTTTTGCGCCGGCGCCAGGTGGGGAGACCGTCTACTATTACCTTCAACAAAGCGCCCGTAGTGCGCTAGAATGATAGTTGCCATTTCACAATCCACGATAAAGGTGATGAAACTGAAGACGAACATTATAACCAGTTGTGCACAGAGCTTATTTCTATAATAATAATAATAATAATATCTGGGGTTTAACGTCCCAAAACCAAGATATGATTATGAGAGACGCCGTAGTGGAGGGCTCCGGAAATTTCGACCACCTGGGGATCTTTAACGTGCACCTAAATCTAAGTACACGGACCTCAAACATTTTCGCCTCCATCGAAAATGCAGCCGCCGCGGCCGGGATTCGATCCCGCGACCTGCGGGTCAGCATTCGAGCGCCATAACCACTAGACCACCGTGGCGGGGGACAGAGCTTATTTCTTTTAGCCTCGAATTTCTGGTGCGCTAGAACCAAACCTCTCAAGGCCTAAACATTTCCTCTTAAATCACCGGCCACTGCAACCTAAAGTGATGCTGAAAAGGGTCATGAACCACTTTACCAAGTAATGATCTAACCTCAGTATCGGAGTTTGCCGCAAAAAATTTCTCGAATCCGTCAAGAATGAGCGGAGTTACGGGGGTTTGGCGCACGCTTTCCGCGCTTTCTCTCTTTTCTCGTGCCGACGAGCGCACTGGAAGCTACACAGAGAGGGATGGCAGGGGGAAAGAAGTTACGTCAGCGCGCGTCATGAAACGCGATCGCTCTCCCGCTGTGATTCGCGTGCGCGAGTGCAGCTACCGTGTACTGAGAAGTGCGGCGCCGGCAAGTGGCGGCACCCCGTGGCAAGAAGCGCATCTGGTCCGAACGCCGCCCTCGATTTACGTCGGCTATCGGCCAGTGAGGATGCTATGTCTTTTGCGACGCGGCGATGCAGATCGCGACGTCAACCGGCAGACGCCCCCAGGGGTGCAACAGCCGAAATAGGATTTGGAGCAATTTTTGGAGCAGCAAAATGTTGCTTTTGGAGCACAAAAGTCTAAATTTGGAGCAGGTTGCGAAAAAAAAAACCTGAATTTTTTAGCCCGAAATCCCAAATTTGGAGCAGTATAACAAAGAAGGCTTACTTTTAGAAAAGAAAACAAAAATACGTAAAAACCATTCAACATCAGCTAATTCTTACACAGTGCACGTGAACACTGCTATTTCAATAAAAGCAGTATGTTGAGCCAACCCACAGTGCGAACAATGACTAAGTCCACATCAGCATTTGCAGGGCCTGTCAAATAATTCGACAGGCACTGGAAATGGTAATGTGGACCTGCGAACCTCGCAACCTGGAAATTTGGGAGATTCGTAAAGCATGAGCAAGTGGGGGTAGCGAGAAAACTGGCATATGCTTTTGTCTATTGTTCCTCAAGGCCGCAGAAACGCCGTACACAGCAGCTCCAAATGATCGCCAATAATTTTTTAGACGTCAGCGATCATACTAGTACTCGTGATTAGACTGCGCGTGCATGAATGGGTAATTAAGGAACAATATGTGCTGTGACAACTTAGTACTAATAGCCCCTTCTAAATCTCAGTATGCTTTTCCGCAGGACACCAGTGTAATGCGGCAAAAGTGGCTTAAAAAGCGTTCTGCACGCAATAATACAAGCATAAGGAAATTTGAGAACTACTGTCCTTTTCCATTGCGATAGCAACTACTATATGGACACTCTCGACGAGTTATTGCCGTCATCTCCCGTATAAAGTCCAAATTGATAACATATCTCTGGGCATAGTATGTTCTACCGTGGGTGAAAGCGCGCGAGTGCGTGCGACGAACCCGGCTGAAGCAGATATCAAACGAGCCAGCCCATCTCCGTCGCTCGGAGGGCGCATGCGATAACACCACTCCGCTCGGGAAGCCTGCCATCGAAGCGTAGAGGAAATGACCCGCCCGTCTTGAACGAGCATGAAAAGACGCGAGGGGGCGGGGGGGGGCTATCGCTCGAGCAGCAACTTTTGAACTTTGATTCTAAGGGCGCGGTCGCGATCGCTGGCGCGCGCGCTATCTCGGCAGCCATGAGCGGGAGGATCGTATAGTACGTCCTGCGCCCTCAATGCGAAAACGCTGCGCAGAAAGAGCATCTTTCCCTGGAAAAGCCTTATTCTCTTACACCAACGTTTTGTAGAGTTACGCAAGATCGGATACGAAAGAGCTTGCTGCCAGCTTCACTTGGTATAGAATTACAATTTGTTGCTATCGCATTCATTGCTTCGTCCTTCCAGTGAAGCTGACTTTTTTCTTTTCTTTCGCGTGGGGTTAGGGTTAGGGTCCGCGCGTCTGTATTGGATGACGATGCCCACACTGCAGATGACCAACGCGGCCTCCATTTCTCGCTCTTGCGCAACAGAGAAAATTTTAAGCTGGCCGGGCATTTTGGCGCAGCATGGCGCAATTTTAACAAATTTCACGGTTTTGGCTCAGCTTGGCGCAAAAATAAGGAATTGTATCAAATTGGCGCAATTGGCGCAGCTGTTGCATCCCTGCGCCCCGCCCACCGACAAGAGTGAGAACCGGCCTCTGTTTGAAAAGAGGGCGCCTGAGAAAACAGCAACTTCGCGTTCCGCTTGTAGCGTATACGCGGCGCGCATGACTGCAATATTTGGCTGAGCAGTTCATAGCCGTGTCAGCTTACCGCAGGATGTGTTTTTTCAACAAGCTTAAGGGGTGCTTCATGACCCCTTTAACAGCTCCTTAAGGGATTCTTGGAACTGCCACGGCATGTACCTGGCGCTGCTGCTAACAATCCCAGGTCTTAAGCACACATAAATACCCTACAAAAAAGTGTACGAGAGAGCGCCCTCCACCGCAGAATATTTGGTAGAGCATCGGAGGCGTAATTCAAAGATTGTGGGTTCAGATCCCACTGACAGAAAAGGTGATTTTTACAGCGAAAGCTGTTATGAGATCACAACAAGGGCCGTTTTTGGCACCGTAGTTGTCCGCCGCCGGTGTCCGAAACCACTATCGCGCGAAATAAAAAAAGTTAAGAAAAGATATCTAGGATGGAACGAGGTTCGAACCTGGGACCTCTGCGTAGGGAAATAATATTCTAACCTCAGAGCCACGCCAGTGCTTGAAAGTGCTTTCCAAAAATACCCTATACAGGCTTCATATCGGGAAGGAACCACATTACCATATGCAATGTAGTGTGATGTGGTGGAAAAGTAAAATAACAACCAGGCATCACAGAACGCGAATTCTGTAACCAGGCGTCACACAACGCGAATTGAGCAACGAGTGGGTTGTTGAATGCTTCGAACCCATTACAAAGGGCTCTGCCATAATTCTTCATCGTCATCAGCCACAGCATTAACAAAGTGCACATAATGTCTTACAGGTGTTTAGCGGGTACCACGGTTCTCAGCAGAATGACGAAAAATTGCATAGTGGCTGCTTCCCTACCTACCAAAAATTATGATTTATAGCGTAGTCGGTTCCTCGCAAGAACACTTCTATTGGTTGCCAAGGAAGCCATAAGGACCCCATGATCCATTTTCTCAGGGTCTCAATAAAGTTAATCCCCCCCCCCTCTCTCTCTCTCACTTTAAAGTGTGTTATAAAGCGTGATGGGAGAGTTAAATAACGACCGGGCGTCACACAATGCGAATTACGTAACTAGTGGGTCGTTTAAAGCTTCCAACCTGTTACAAAGGGCTCAGCCATAATTAATCATCGTCATCAACCGTCGCACCAACAAAGTACACATAATGCCTTACAGATGGTACCCCGCTTCTCCGCAGAATGAGGAATAATATCGTGGTGGGTGCTACCAAATTTCACAAAACTTATTTGTGGCGTAGTGGGTACGTTGCTCGTGTACTTGTATTAGTAGCCACAAGAGAGTTTATAACGGGCTCTAGAAATGCCGCTCTTCCAGCTTTCGCTGCGACTGTGCTGCGCTTTCCGCGCAGGCCTGCCGTTTTGTGTCGACTTTAATTCCGTTCAGCGTAAACTAGAAGCATTACACTACAAGTAAGAAACCACATAATAACAACAGTACCTGGTTTTTCTAAGTGCAATAATCGTCTTATGCATGCCGTGCATAAGGAGAAATTATGGGGCTCACATTTGTCTTCTCTGGCATAACAATACAGCATTCACTACCTCTCAAAATAAGAACATCACACAATGTTCGTAAATTCTCTGCATGCAGCAAAAAATATGGTGTTCAGAAATGAACCAACCCATTCAAATTTTATAATGAACTCTCAAATATTGCTACGTAACAGTAGCATTTGGGTAATTCCACGTAAAATCGAACAAACGATGGCTGATCGACCTCTTAAATTTATTTCAATATTTTATATATTATTGCCCGATGAGTGGAAAGAAGAGATCCGCAATTTGTTTTTCCGCCAAAAATTTTTCGAAGCACAGGAAATCAATTATGACGGAGAGGTGGCGTGGAGCGCTCATCCGCTCAGCTGTTTTGGCCCACTTTCGTTATGAATTGCACAAAATATATGAAAGTTAGGTAGCTGAAATTTCTTTAACTAAATATATGCATGCTTTTGCTTCTGCTCAGGTATTTTTAGTTTTTATGTGTTGTGTAGATGTTTTTATAAAGAACCTCAAAATTGACCCAGGAAACATTATTTTCTTTGCTTTGAAGGTCTTTATCTCAAAAAAGCCTTGTAGCAGAGCGACGAAAATTCCGCATTACGTTCTTCGCGTACTTATCTACCAAATTGCAGAATCTTATTTTTATATAACTTTTCAGTAAAGAGATACGATCGGGCTAAGTTCAAGAAAACACCGAACAATAGAAACTTCAGACGACAATTAAAAAAAAAACATTTTTTATATTTCTTAAACTTTGTCCACTTATTCTCCTCCACATCAGCTTTCACAATCATTGAAAACGTATTGCATAATTTTGTTGCACTAATAGTTACGGCCCCTCCAATGAGACCCTTAGGCAAGGTTCAGCGCACCATGCAGGTCTGAAGATCCGATGCTTCCATGATTAAGAAGTAAGCTTCTTAATATAATTTTTCGCTAGTGTGGATGGCAGGAGAGTGAAGTTGACAGCGTTCTCGGGGTCCCGTCGTTGCTGCATGAACTTGCCGAAAGCTTTCGGTCCAATGCGCTCAGAACCAGCACTTTCCTTCAGATGAATTTCCCGATGCATCACCTTAAAGGGACACTAAAGAGGAACAATGAATTGGTTTAGATCGATAAATTGTGCTCTGAGAAGTCTAATGTCGTTAATTTCAGTTCGGCAGCGGTGCGCGCCTGAGCAGCACCTAAATATTGCGCTTGCTTTTACAGTGTTGTCGGACCCACGAGAGGAACTGCTGCTGCCCAGCCCAGTTGAAGACGGATCTACGCGACGAGCCCCGGGTATCACCTGCATCATCTGTGTTCGTGCGTGAAAGACGAGGCAACGCCCACTTTACGAGGACTGCCTAAAGTGCCGACGGCTTAAAAGGACCAGCACAGCGAGAATTCGACACAGTTCGGCAGCGGTGCGCGCCTGAGCAGCACCTAAATATTGCGCTTGCTTTTACAGGTAGGCGGCATTCTTGGAAATTCCTGTTATACTTTAGAACTGTGCACTGCTGCCGAACAATTTGTCACTTGTTTTGTTTGTATAGTCTTTGCTGTTGGCTTGATGTTGGTTTACTGTTGGTTTGCTGTTGCAATGGCTAAAGAAATGACCAAGGCCTTCGAAGATTTCAAGCGTGAGCTTAGGCTAGAAATCAGAGGCTTAAAAGAAAAATTTGAGGGCATTGGTGAAATCACGAAGCAGTTACAGGAAGTATTGAAAGAAAACGGAGAATTTCGTGCCCAAAACATGAAACTGACAAACAAACGAGCTAGAACAGTATCAGCGTTCCAATAATGTTGAGATTAAGGGCATTCCGCTTGAGGGTGAACCAGTCGCTATAATCAAACAAATTGGTGTAGTCATACAGGAGGAAGTAACGGAAGCTGACATTGATGTTTGTCATCGTGTGCCTACTGCTCGGCACGACCAATCAAACATAATTGCCCGGTTCATCCGCAGAACAAAGAGAAATGCTTTCCTCAGCAAAGCGAAGAAATCAAAATTAGATGCAAACAAACTTGGATTCCAATCCCCTTCCAGAGTTTATGTGAATGAACACCTAACCCGCTATGGCAAGCAACTGCTCGGTGCCACAGTACAAAGAAAGAAGGAACTACGATGGAAATTCGTGTGGACTGCAGGAGGCAAAGTGTTTGCAAGGAAGGATGAAAACTCACCAGTGTTGAGGATTGCATGCATTAGCGACACCGAAAAGATGAACGAAGGCACGTAGTGCGCAGTCTTCTAGGTGTACTTGTAGAGTGCCGCATACGCAATGGACAGTCCTGAAGCGTGTAGCTATTACGATGTTGCCACTTTTAACGAGACTTTTTCATGTGATTCTAAACGGTTTAAAATCCTACACCTAAAAACGCGTAGCATTAGAAATAAAGAGCAGCAACTTAGTGACTTGTATGCCTCGATCACCCACAGCTTTGATATTCTGATGTACACGGAAACCTGGCTAACAGAAACGGAAAAACCGCCACATTTCCACGGTTACTCATATAATGGTCTCGTGCGGTCAAGCGGTAGAGGTGGCGGCATAGCAATTTATGTTAAAACGTCTTTAAGGCATGAAATTATTTCTGAGTTTTCAGTAATAAACAACAACATTGAATGTAGGTCGGTTCGTTTACAGAAATTAATAGTTGCAGTAATGTATCGACCACCAATGGGCAGCAAACTAGATTTTTTTTTAGTATTTGGAGCGTGTGCTTTCTTTTCTATGTCTATCTTCGATGCCTTTTGTAATAATGGGTGACGTCAACATAGATATGTTATCGAGTAACACTGCACCTAAAAAGTTTATTGAAATCATACACTCCTTTGCATGCACCAATCTTATTACGGAAGCCACAAGATTAACTGAAAAAAGTGCGACTTCACTCGACATGTGTAACAAACATTTATGCTCGAGACTGTTTTTCTGGACTGCTAACAGCTGACGTAAGCGACCATCTACCAATTTTTTGCTTACTGCCGAATATGCATGTCAAACGCGAAACCACAGCGGAAGCCTTATCTCGCAGCATTAGTGCTGCACGCTTGAAAGTGTTTCGCTCACATATTCAATCAGTCGATTGGACATGCGTGTTTGAGCAAAGAAACCCAAATGCAGCACACGAGGCATTTTTTGAAAAACTTAGAGTATGTTATAATCAAGCATTTCCAATGACCTTGCGAAATCCAAAACCCAAACGCGCAAGGAAGCCGTGGATTGATAAAAAAGTTACTGAAAATGATTAAAACAAAAAATAAAATGTACCACACTTTTGTTCGGTCACGGAACCTGGAGGCGTTCTCAGAGTTTAAAAAATACCGAAATAGGTTGAACACCGACTTAAAGCGTGCGAGGGAAACATATTACGAAAAGTTGTTTACGAAGATAAAAAATGACTCTAGGAAGGTGTGGGACGAGGTTAAGAATCTAATGTCGGAGAAAAAAGAAGCACCATCGCTATGTTTTCATACCAGTGCAGGCACCTTATCTGATAGTGACGCAGCGAATAAGATGAATGATTACTTTGTGACCAGTGCAGAATACAAAAACGATAGCAGTACAGCTCCCTGTGTTACATTAAAAGAGTACGGGCTTAAAAACTCCGTGGCACTATCTCCAGTGACATCAGAGGAAGTGATACAATCATGGAGGAAGGAAAAACTAAGGAGAGGCCCTATCGTATCCCAATGCATTGCGAAAAGTGTGGCGGAAGTGACGTCAGATTTATGGGGCAAACAAACCGGTTTGGGGCAAACAAAACAGCAGACGCCCCGCGGCGTTCTCACCGCGGTGGTTCGCTTCTGCTCAGATTTGTAGTCCCGGCGTAAACTTAGCGCGTATTGTGCGGTTCGCACGTAGTAAAACGTTGCAAGCAGACGTTTACCAGGCTGTTCGTGCGTGACAGGCCCGAGCACTGCGTGCTGAAATTCTTCGTGGAGCGTTTTTGTGCAGCAGTACAGAAAGTACCGGTACGTGCCGTAATCAAAAACATTCAGCCCCTACATCACCGTATGCGAACTCACCTAGCAGTGACTCGTTCTGCTGGGCGTTAGGTCTTTCTTTTCCTTTCTCGTAGCCCGATTTCCCGATCTATTGCCCGATTAGCGGTTCTTTGCTCGTGTATATGGAATGAGCGCAGTGGCTATACGGCGCAACGCCAACCTATAGTTGACGTAACTTCACGTCGAAAAGAGGACCCCGCTGTGTTGTATAGGCGATCCGTGCACGTAAAGTTTGTAATTCCAGTGCGCACACAACACAAGCACGCAGCGAGCGCACACCGCACAATACATACATCACGTCGTCTGATAATAACAACAAAAGTTTATTGCCCTTTCGTTGACCGACACAGCCTCTAAAAACGTACGATGCGTTCAGCGCATGGCATGTTATGTGAGATTCGCTCGCTGGATTTCAAGCAAGACGGACGTGCCTACCGCGATGTCCTGGATTACTCCTCGTACCTCTCGCTGACCGGTGCCCCGTGACGGACTCCTCGCCCGCTATGCCGTACGCCGCTCATCGTCGGGGCCTTCGCCGCTTCGCCGATGTTGTGCATTGTGCCTCTAGCTGTGTTTCGCGGACCCGTCCCTGAACTCCCGTGACCGTTTCCACATCTTTCCTGTCCTCTTTTCTCTTCGTTGTATGGATGGCTCTCTCACTTTTCTCTCTAATTTCCTACTATTATTTTATTCCCTCCTTACCCCCTCCCCTACAGGGCGCTTAGCCGTGTCGCCACTGGGCAGACAGAAATTAGCGCCCTTTTCCTTTCCTTAAGAACAACAGACAGACAGACATGTTATGTACGGCGCGGCAAACGCCAAAAACAAAAGTTCGCATGAGTTCCGAGTTGACAGAATGAGGAGCAACACAGCGCACATCCGAGAGCTTCGCACGCAAATACCGTGCCTTAGTGATCAGCAATGAAGCGAACGTATACGTACACATGAAAGGTGACACCCGGTACTGTCCGCAGTGCACGCGATTTGCACCGGGTATACGCAACAGCTGGGCATTGCGTAGCTTTCCTAAAGAACACACACAAAGAGCAGCATGCGTGAATCGACTACACCGCTTGCACGGCGAAAATCAAACAAACAAAAAAAAGGCTGCAAAGTTTCGCGATGCGCGCATGCGCTTGCAAACGTCGCAACGGAAATCGCGAAATGTTTCGCTGCGCCGTCGCTAGGAGGCGATGCGGGTGTTTGCGATGTGGGGGCTTCACGAATGTGACGTCAGGGCCTCTCCTTAGTATTCCTTCCTCCATGGATACAATTAATAAACCAGATTAAGAATAACGTAGCCGCTAGCTTTGATGAGATCAAGGCAACTCCGCTAAAATACGTAGCTGACAGGGGCGTAGCCAAGGGGGGGGGGGTGGGGGGTTCAAACCCCCCCGAAATTTTTCAATTTTGCTTGCGTATATATACACGCGCACATACAAACGCACGCACGAACATACATAAAGTATGGTTGAACCCCCCCCCCCCCCGAAAAAAATTTCTGGCTACGCCCCTGGTAGCTGATATTATAGCTCTAGTGATTGTTTATATAATAAATAGAATGTTTGAAACTGACATTTTTCCAGACCGCCTAAAAATAGCGAGAGTATGCCCCGTGTTCAAGGGTGGTGATAAAAGGCAATTCGCAAACTACAGGCCAATATCCGTTCTTCCTGTTTTATCTAAGGTATTCGAGAATGCAATAAACGTACGCTTGTACAAATTCTTTGACAAGTATAATGTGATCAGTGAGGCTCAGTATGGTTTTCAAAAAAATAAATCTTGTGAAGCAGCTCTGCTTAATATTAAACATGAACTAATCACAAACATCGAAAACAGACTGTACTCACTCGGTTTGTTCATAGACTTTAGGAAGGCGTTTGATTCGGTATGTCAGGAAGTACTAACGGGTAAACTTAGCAAATATGGCGTACGTGGTGTGGTTCTTGAGTTAATGAAAGACTATCTGACAAACCGCCATCAATATGTTTGTATAAACAACAGTGCATCCACTTAAACATTACAAGAGGAGTACCGCAAGGGTCAATTCTTGGCCCTCTATTGTTCATAATTTATATAAACGACCTGTGTGATATCCCATGTTCTCCCAAGTTAATAATGTATGCTGATGACACTAACATATTCTTCAGCGGCACATCCATTCTAGAGCTTGAACACCAGGTTAATAACTACCTACAAAAGTTGTCCGCTTATCTTAGTTTGAATAAACTGCAACTAAATGTTAGTAAAACGAAATACATTGTGTTTGCCCCACCTAATAAGCCGCGTAACTATAGTTCGACTGTTTTATTTGAGGGCAAGGAGATAGAGCAAGTCACCAGCCAGAAGTTTCTAGGTGTATGGTTTTCCGAAGGCTTGACATGGAACACACATATAGAAAAACTAACGGTAGAACTCAGTAAAACCGTTGGATGTTTATATAAGCTCAGCCCAGTCTTACCAAAGTGGTTACAACTAGAATTATATTATGCTCTTTTCTACTCTAAAATGACATACAGTATCTTGGTATGGGGTACTACTACACAAAAAAACTATGAAACATTACTAGCTCTTCAAAAAAAGTTTTGCGAGCATTCGAGCAGTACCATGGTATTATTAAGGACTTGAAAACTAAGCCACTCTTTGAAAAATACGTAATACTAACGGTAACAAAACTGTATCACTTCAAACTTCTGCAATCGGTGAAACAAAACAAGCCACAGTGTCTTCAGAACCCGCCTGATAATACGCATTATACCATGCGTCAGCAACGCCAGAAAATCCCAGCATTAAGGACAAATTATGGCAAGCAACACGTTCAGTATCAAATACCCACAATGTTAAATCGTTTACACGGTCTCATAGATGTCAATTCCATACCTTCGAACACCATTATCAAGTCCATCCTAATGAACCATGATATTGAGTATGCTTATTAAAGTTCCTATGCCTGATTTGTTACATCCTATCAATTTGAGTTATGTGTTGTAGTTTCTTTTCTTATGCTTTATTTAACATTGTGTATTGATGAAGTTTCTTTTGAGATGAAGGTTTTGTGATGAAGTTCTTTTGTTATGTTTTCTCTGAAATTGTGTAACAAGAACATGCTAAATATTGTTGTGTTATTGTTTTATTTCTGAAAATATCTGCGACAGAGTCAGATGTTCAGCGGCCTGCGTGCCAAACTGTATTTAGGAGCAGAGGCCCCATGTCAGGCTATATAGCCTTTAGCCTCTGCTCCCGATCCTGTAAGAATTCAGGACAAATAAACTTCAATTCAATTCAATTTCGCCATCATAGGTTTATTAATAGAGGAGAAAATAAAGTTCAAAGTTTCATTCTTAAATTTCGCGCCGAAATCTCCCCACGTGACGTCACAGATTTCAATGTGTATTCATCGTATTTTGGCGCCATTGGCTCAACAAAATTACCCCAAACTTGGTATGTTAAGTCTACGGACACCTCAGAGGACAATGCACTTCATTTTTATCTTTTAGGAACTACGTAGTCCCTAGCAGGCGCGATCAAAATATGTGACATCACGGCGAATGGTGCGGAAACTTCTAGGTGGCGTCACCACCCACATTTTCTTTTTGCGCGTTTTTTCGCTTACTAAGCGTCTTCTTGCAGCAAGCGTGGTGTTCTTGGCATCGTGAAAGAGTACTTTACTAATATGAGAAAAATCGTTTTGCTCTTTAGTGTACCTTTAACTTTACGCCCGCCGTATCTTGCGGCGAACATTTTCGACTACCACCTTCTGCCACTTTCTGCACCTCAGTTTGTTTTCTCTTGATGTAGGCTGGCCTGAACCGACTTCTGTGCCAGGAGGTCTCAAAGAGGACATGCCGGTATAGTCACAATGCTTTCGGAAGCCACGGAAGTGGCTATTTCGCGCAAAGAAAACACAAGGGGAGGGTTAAGGGGTTAAGGGGAGCGCAAAATAGCCACTTCCGTGGCTTCCGAAAGAACATGAACCGACTAGCCCAACAACATGTGCTTCTGGATAGTCACAGTGATCTGGTTAATGACGTCTATTTCTTTTTCAGGGGGCATAAGAATGTCATCGCTCAACTGCGCGTTCCGTGAAGATCTTTCATTGCAGTCGTAGCAAAAGCACGTGTCAGCGGGGACCAAATGATGGATATAAGGCAAGGTTCGATTTAAAGAAGATAACTGTATTGAACTGAAATTACAAGTGAATCGACCGGTTACAAGTGAAGGAAGAAAACGGGACTCGGTGCTGGAGCTCGTACAGTTGCGTCCGACGCCACTCGTGTCTCGGTTCGCTCTCCCTCTCCGGCGAGGCGTTGCTGCGCGTTCCCGGCTCGCAGTCTCACTTTTTGTTGTTTCTTGTGCGGGGCCGAAATGCTCTCGGTGAATTCGAGCTGCAGCCAGCGCTCCCCGGATCTTAGCCCATCGTCTCTGTTTGGGCTCCAAGCACGTACGTTGTAAACATAGCGGCCGCGTAAACTCGATGCACGTTGTAAACACAGCGACCGCGGGAACTCGAGGCACGTTTTAAACATAGCGACCGTGTGAACTCGAGTCCCCGCTGACACGGCCCTCCCGAAAATTGCGCCTGTCCTCAGGCGCACGTGTCGTTCGGCGGCGATGGTTCCGTAACCTCTAGGAGCGGTTCCTTATATCTCCGAAGCTGCTCCACGTTGACGATTTTTTGGTTGATCTTGCCCGCTGCGTGGGGTACTCTCTTGATCTCGGCCCTGTTTCCTCCAATGAGGGCCGTTATCTCGAATGGACCTTCATAGCGAGGATCTAATGCGCCTCGAGCGCCCAACTCGAGCAGGACGAGGTCCCCCGATTTGAACCTCGGAGTTCGCCGCTTCTCGTCATATCGGACCGTTGTTTTATGCTGACTCTGCAGTAACTGCTCTCTCGTCTCCGCCCGTTCCCTTGCCAAGTCGTGCAGCCTTTGAGACTCGTCGATGTCTCCCTCGACTGAGGCGAGGTTGAGCTCCCCTGGCAATTTTGGATCGTTGCTCGAGGTAGTTCTTTCTGCCATTGATCCTTGCTGTTTAGCATCTTGCGTAGCACCTGCTTCAGTGTCCCGACCATTCGTTCAATCAGTCCGTTTGACTGTGGCCAGTACGGCGGGGAGTTCTGATGAGCAATTCCCAGTCGGTGATGGAATTGGTTTGTTCTCTTGTTCACGAATCCCTTGGCTTGGTCCGTAATGATGACGCTGGGGACTCCAAACCGCGGAATCCACCGGTTTGTCATGAAGTCAAGGTAGTGCGTTGACGAGGTGCTCGGTACGATCACGGCGTCCATGTATCTCGTGGCGTGGTCGATACACACGAGGATGTGGTCTCCCTTCTCGTTTAGAGGACCCATGTGATCTAGGGATATCACCGCGTTTGGCTCCGTTGGGATATCGCGCGGGTTGAGGCAACCTTCATTTCGTGTTGTGCGGGCGTTGACAGTCTGGCACGTGTGGCAAGAGTCGACATAATCGCGTATGTCTTTTCTCATTGATGGCCACCAGTATTTTCGCTGGATCAGGTCTCTCGTCTTCTCGACGCCGAGGTGGCCGTTGTTGTCGTGGAAAACGGTCATAACACTGCTTCGGAGGGCAGCGGGAATGATCACCCTCTCACGAACCCGTCCTCCCTCGAGAGACCTCTTCACCAGTACGCCGTTTTCGATCTCGTAATCTGAAGATTCTTTCTTGGCCTCCTCCCGAAATCTTTTGCATTCAGTATCCCTCTCCTGAAACTCGCGTAGGCGACTGTGCTTGCCCACTATTACTGCGTAGCAGCAGAGGTCTCGAGTCGAAACGCCCTGGTCGATAGTTTCTGCGACTTCTGACTGCCTCGAGAGTGCGTCGGCAGCAGAGTTCTGGCGTCCTGGCTTGTGCTTGACGTCGAAGGTGTACTCTGCTAAGTCGAGCGTCCACCTTGCAAATCTGCGGTTGCTGGCTCCCTTCTGAACAAGATACGCCAAACTGAAGTTGTCCGTGAACACAAGGAAACGTGGGCCTCCTTTCAGATAGACCGAGAACTTCTCAGTGATCGCCCAGTGGAGCGCCATGCACTCGAGCATGTTAGAGTGTAGACCACGATCGTGCTCGTTTAGTGATCTGCTGGCGTACTCTATGATTCGCTCCTTTCCTTCTTGAGTTTGAGAAAGCACCGCGCCCAGTCCGGTCTGCGAAGCGTCGACGTGCACGTAGGTCGGGCGGTCTAGGCGGAAGCTTGCCAAAATCGGCGGGTTCTTCAGGGCGTGTTTCACGGCGTTGACGATTGCTTGGTGAGCGTCGGTCCACACGAAAGGAACGTCCTTCGCCAAAAGGTGCCGTAGCTTGTGCGTCAGTTTTGCAAATTCTGGTATGAACTTTCGGTAGTGGTTAGCGAACTGCAGGAAGGAGTACAGCTTCTTTGCGTTGCGATGCGGCTCGAACTTCTCGACAGCGGCAACTCTGGAGTCGTCCAGTGTTCGTCCTTCGGCGAAGATCACGTAACCCAGGAAAGATACTTTGTCTTGAATCAACTGGCATTTCCGGAGATCCATCTTCAAGCCGTTGATCACGACTCTCCTGAGTGCTTCGTTCAGCAAATCCAAAGCCTCCCTCACAGTCGTGGCTCCCTGCCCGACATCGTCCATGTACGTGGATGTCCTAGGTAAGCCGTCGAACGTGCGTCGCATGACTCTTTGCATGGTTTGAGGAGCCTTGCAAAACCCAAATGCCATTCGGAGGTATTCGTACTTTCCGTCTGGAGTGACGAATGCGGTCTTGTGGACGTCGTCTGGCTTCATTCGTATCGTCAGAAATGCCGTCTTCACGTCCAACACAGTGAAGTAAGCTGATCCGTCACGCATGACATCGTCAACCACGTCCTCCATGACAGGCATTGGATAAGAAGGGTTGATGGTTTTCTCGTTGAGCTTGCGATAGTCGTGTACCATTCTTCGTGGAGTCGTCGGATGGTGCGGTTGGTCGACGACTATCGTCGGAGCGCCGTATTCGCTTTCGCTCGGCCTTATGATGCCTTTGTTGAGGTAATCATTCACTTGCTCTCGTATGAACTTGCGATCAGCCGGTGAGCACCTATACGGCCTCGATGATACGGGTATATCGTCTCTGAGCTCGATGCTGTGTTCAGTGTGAGGACACACGCCCAAAGTGTGAGCTTTGGAGGTAAACGCTTGGTGATGCCTTAGCAGAATGGCGCGAAGTTCGTCCCTCTCTGCTTCGGTGGCATCCTTTGTTATCCTCCGTGTGGCGTCTTCGACCAGACTCATGAAGTCTTCGTCGGGTGCGGGGCATTTCGTGTTGAGGCGCACGAACCCCTCGTCCTTGGAAACGCTCTCATTCGATTGCCGGCAGAATGACGCGATAAGCGTTTCCCCGGTGCGGTGCGGTGTGCCTTGTTTCGGGGGTGGCACTTCAGACGATGAAGATTTTCCGGTGGTCTCGACTGGGACGATGGTCACATCGTTTGACGTGTGAAACGTTACGTCTACGCTGGCGACTCGTCGCCAGTCCGAGCCAAGAATCAGGTCGATGCCGCTGGGCAGTTCCGTTACCACGACGTCTTCGAGTCGCACATTCGTGGTGCCCAGTGTCACATTAATCGTCGCGGCGAGAGTTGGACGTATACTGCGGTTGAGCACTTCAATGTCCTCGCGCGAGACCCATGCGTGCGTTGGAATGTCGTCAGTCAAGGCGTTGGCACTCATGATGGATATGTTGGCGCCACTGTCAATGCATACGCGGACGGGTCGGTTGTTAGCAGTACCGGACACGATTGGTAATGTGCCGCCCGTCGAATGCAAAAAACAGTTCGCTTGCCTCGCTGATGCAGTCCGTGTTCCGTGGCTGCTGTTGACCCTCTTCGCTCGTTTCTCGTCCGCTCTGATCGTTGCTGGCGTTTTCGGCTTGCCGCAATCACGGGACAGGTGACCGATGTCGCCGCAGTTGAAGCACGAACGAGCAGAGGTGGGCCGCGGGCGCGGAGCTCCCGAAGAATCGATGCGCGAGTTGGCCGTCGGCAAGTTGGCAGAGCTGCTGGCTGGTACCCGCTGGCTCGAACCCTGACCACGGCTCGTTGTCGACGGTGGCGGTTTCTCGTCGTTATCGACACACGCGGTCATACGACGCCTTGCGTCAAGCAAAGCCGCTCTGTCGATAAGTTCAGTCACGGTGCCGCAGAGTTGTGCTGCCAGTGGGTTCGCCCATGTGTCGTCCTCGATGCCGCTGAGAATCAGGGAAATCCGTTCTTCCTCTGCTAGACGGTACGGAGCCTTGTTCAGAATAGCGTTCTTTGAGTACATGTACTCGACGATGGTCTCGTGCCTCTGAAGGCGTCGCTTCGTCTGCAGTTCGAGGAACTCCTGCATTGTCAGCTTCCGTTTGAAGCGGAGAGTGAGCGCGTCCTTCCATTGCTCCCAGGTGTCATGCTGTGAGCCGTAGGCGCTGTGCCAATCTTTGGCAGATCCCGTCAGGCGGCTCGCTGCCGTCACCAACGTGAGCGATGGCGTCCAGTGGGCGAGCGCTGCGATTCTCTCCACTTGCGCAATCCATTCGTGGGCACTTTGATGCGGTGTCCCATCGAATGTGGGGATCGAGGATGACGTGTCGCTTGTGGAGTGAATCTGGATCGGGCTCGTCGTCGGTGGACCTCTCGACAGCGAGTTGGCGAGCAGGGCCTGCGTGTTCACAAGCGCGGCGAGGATCTGGGCCATGGATGGTTCTCCCCCATGCGTTGAAACGGTCGGCGCGGCGGGGCGTTCCGCGCCTTGGTTGTTGCCGTCGTTCAGTGGCGATGACTGCGTCGAACCCGAGGGCATCGTTGTGTCAGCGGGGACGGAATGACACAGCCCGTGGGTTGGAGTCGTCACCCGTTTCGTTGGCAATGAAACGTTGTGACTGGGGTTGTACGATGTCTCACGTTGTTCGCTCGTGGTCGCGCCGTTGAGCTGGGCTCGCAGACTGTTCAGCTCCGCACGAAGCCTTGCGTTGTCGGCGGACAGCGTCTCCAGGTGCGCCTGCCTATCGTCGTCGTCGGCAGCCTGGTCGTTCGTTGACGAGTCCGTCGGCTCCAGGGCTTGGCGTGTGGTGTTGTAGCGGATAAGTCGTGCGATGAGCTCGTCCTTTCGTCCGGAGCATCGTAGACCTCGTACTCTCAGCTCGTCGACGAGTTGCTTTTTCGTAGCGGCGGCCATCGTGCTGCTATCGAGGGTCGTGAGCAGGCTTTCGACGATGGTCGCTTCCGAGTCTGATGACGATGTACGGCGTGGCGTCGCTCCGTCTCGTGGCGTCGTTTCTCCTTCCCCATGCAGTTCGGTCGATTCGAATCCTGTCGACTGCGCCATGTCAGCGGGGACCAAATGATGGATATAAGGCAAGGTTCGATTTAAAGAAGATAACTGTATTGAACTGAAATTACAAGTGAATCGACCGGTTACAAGTGAAGGAAGAAAACGGGACTCGGTGCTGGAGCTCGTACAGTTGCGTCCGACGCCACTCGTGTCTCGGTTCGCTCTCCCTCTCCGGCGAGGCGTTGCTGCGCGTTCCCGGCTCGCAGTCTCACTTTTTGTTGTTTCTTGTGCGGGGCCGAAATGCTCTCGGTGAATTCGAGCTGCAGCCAGCGCTCCCCGGATCTTAGCCCATCGTCTCTGTTTGGGCTCCAAGCACGTACGTTGTAAACATAGCGGCCGCGTAAACTCGATGCACGTTGTAAACACAGCGACCGCGGGAACTCGAGGCACGTTTTAAACATAGCGACCGTGTGAACTCGAGTCCCCGCTGACACACGCGTAGCACAAGTAGTCCGTCTCGCTGACAGTCACTGATCTTTCAGGTGTTAAACGTTCCTTCAAAGCATTGATGCTTTGAAGGAACAGGTCGGTAACTCTGTGATATTTTGGCTTCTTTTCAATAATTAAGCTTCTTGTGCTTCAAAAGGTAGTCTCCACAACACACTCATTCAGAGCTATACTTTCTCGCCATGAGACGCACAGGAGGAGTAGAGTAAGAGCAAAGCGCAAGCACTATCGGCGTCGAATGAAGTGTGAACAGCGGACCGAACGCGCGGCCAGTTCAGGCCGTCTGCTGCCGACATCTAAGATAGGCAAGCGCAACCGGTTACCGATAGTTTCGCTTTTCTTTCCTTTGACATTCCATATTTTGGTTTGGCGCTGGAGCGCCACGTTCATGCTTTCCACTGATCGCAACTGGCGCAGCGCAGTTTCTCTGGCAGCAGCGTGCGTGAAGCGAGCGCTCATAGCTCCCTTATAGAGTTTTCATCTTGCTTCCATCTCCGCCGTGTTATTAGCGGCTAGCTGCGATGCGAACAGAGGGCGGATAAAATAGCGAAGCTCCAGTGCACGTGCGTTCAGGTCACCCGAGAGGTGTTGCTGTTTCGAACTCAATCGGTCTGAGGACGCGAAAACGAGCTCTCACTGCGCCGTCTCTTACAACGAGCATCTCGGGTGCGTGCGCGCCTGCTTGGTATCCCCGCGCTCGTGGCTGCTGCAGTGACCAAATAATTTCAAAATTAACGTCTTCAGTGCCGTCGACACCTTTTTCGGTACTGCTGGCCTTTTAATGAAAACAAATCTAATCCTGCCTGCATTTTATACACTTGCTGGGCAAGAAGTCGGAATTGCCAATCCTTGCCTAAGGGTCTCATTGGAGGGGCCGTACCTATTAGTGCAACGACATATTATGCAATACGTTTTTAATGATTGTGAAAGCTGATGTGGAGGAGAAAAAGTCACAGTTTCGCCGCAAGGGCGAAGCAATGAATGCGATAGCAAGAAATTAATGCTATACGAAGTGAGGCTCGCCAATGGATACTCTCAGTTTGAACAGCTCTCCTGTTGCAAAGGCGGCTGAAGCAGCGAAGGAA
This sequence comes from Rhipicephalus sanguineus, assembly GCF_013339695.2. NCBI lineage: Eukaryota > Metazoa > Arthropoda > Arachnida > Ixodida > Ixodidae > Rhipicephalus > Rhipicephalus sanguineus. Next base: position 89,549,373 of record NC_051180.1, on the reverse strand, counting down.
ACTAGCGTGCTTCAAGTGTCGAGCTGTGACACTTGATAATTCGCGCTCATCTTCTGTTTGTTCGTTTAGCGGCGTCCCTTGAGCTCGAGTGACTTTCATACGCTCCGTAACATGAGCGCGGACATCACGGTGAAAGCTTGAAACATTACTCTTCCCCTCACCACGAGAAAACCGCGCGAGCAGACAGCGGAAGGGCAAGGTTCTCCCTGCGCAAATATAAGAAGAAGCGAGCGAGCTCGCTGACGACTTTTAAATGCGCCTGTCACGCTCCTAGCGCCATCTCGCTGGTAATGAAGAAACGCTTATTATCGCCTGCCGTCTCTGAGTCCGTCCAGCGGTAAAGGGTGTGTATATAACGCTCGCCGTTAGCTACGTGGAGGATCTGCGTTTCGTGGCGTAGTGGATAGTGCCACTCGCTGCGGAGCAAGAGGTTCCTGGTTCGATTCCGCGCTTCGGCAGCATTTTTCTGAATTATTTTTCTTTGGGGCTTTTATGTATATATACATACTTATACATATGCGGTGCATGACGGCGGCGGCGGCAAAATCCAGCCGAGACTGTCCATATAATTGCTATCGCAATGATAAGTGGAGAAAGATTAAGAAATATAAAAAATGTCTTTTTTTTAAATTGTCTGAAGTTTCCATTGTTCGGTGTTTTCTTGAACTTAGCCTGATCGTCTCTTTACTGAAAAGTTATATACAGTGAAACCTCGTTAATACGTACCTGCCGGGAACGCGTTTCGAAACTATTGCAGGGTCCGGGATACGCGGTCAACGCAGTGACCGACATAGCGACAGAACGGACAGTGTCTGCTTCTTTCCGCGGTACATGTACGTGCGTCTAACCGCGATCTGCTACTAAACGAAAACTGACACAGTTCCAGTGAAACGCGGTACGGCCGCGTGGCGCCGATCGTCTCCCGGCTAGTTGCGTGCAGCGCGTCGCCTACTCGGCTCACGGCGTCACTACCGGGCCGCTTGCTGTGCCGCACGCGCGCATTTATCGTGGGAATGTTGTTCGTAACCACTTCGCTCCAGATCGTGCACAGATGCGGCGAGTAGCTTGTTCGGTTAACGCTGCGATGACGAGCTTCATGCAAGCGATGCGCATTCCGAATTGCTCTATCGGTCCTGGCAGCGGACGGAGGCGCTTTGGGTGGTCGCCTAATAAAAGCGTGCAGTATGGTTACAACTGCGCTACGCTTGCTGTATCGTACACGTGCGTTTAGTGTGATAGCGTCAATGCAGCGAGGTTTCTCGGCGCCCGCGACCCGCAACGCTAACTACGCAACAGCGATCTGCTTTCGCTTCTACAAAGCGGTGCGCGCCTGATGACGGCTTAGTAGCGTTTGCTGTCGGGCTAGTTACATGGCTGAAGTTCTTCGTCCCTGCCCGAGCATTTGTGCCATTAATCCAACTTCAGCCTTGAAGACGGCCGCGCACAACGAAGCGGCAGCGATCGGCGGCCCAGCGCGTTCAGGTTGTCGCCTAATAAAAGCGTGCAGTAGGCTTAAAAAGTAGCGCTGCGCCGCACGCGTGCCCGAGCAGATAGCTGAAGATACTTATTGTGATAAGGTTGTCGGCGATAAGTCATGTCGGCGCATTCGTCGGTGGCCGCCACCTCGCCTTCGTTCTTTCCCGATGCTTAACCGCAAAGGTGTCGCCGCAATCGCGCGGAAGTCGGAATCGGGGATCGAGTGATCTGCGCACTTCTCAAAAAGGCGGAAGACCTTTGGCGGCACATTCTGGCATCGGGAAGTTGAGCGGCGCAGTAAAATATTATGGCACAAAAAGTTATCGCGGTACGCAGGGTACGCACTAACCGGTAGGCATAGGCCGAACCACTACGGCTTAAGCGGTCAGCGAATGCATTGGGCTCTATGGGACTCGGTCGGGGATTCGTCGCAACTACGTTTTAATCGTTAGTACGTTTAAAGCGGGTACGTATTAACGAGGTTTGACTGTAAATATAAGATTCGGCAGATTGGTAGATAAGTATGCGAAGAACCTAATGCGGAATTTTCGTCGCTCTGCTGTAAGGCTTTGTTGAGATAAAGACCTTCAAAGTAAAGAAACTAACCTTTTCCTGGGCCAATTTTGAGTTTTTTTTATGAAAACATCTACACTACACATAAAAACTAAAAATACCTAAGCAGAAGCAAAAACATGCATATATTTATTTAAATAAATTTCAGCTAACTAACTTTCATATATTTTGTGCAATTCATAATGAAAGTTGGCCAAAACAGCAGAGCGGATGAGCGCTCCACTCCACCTCTCCGTCATTGATTTCCTGTGCTTCAAAAAATTTTTGGCGGCAAAACCAATTGCGAACCTCCTCTTTCCACTCATCAGGCAATAATTTATAAAATTTTCAAATAAATTTAAGAGGTCGAGCAGCCATCGTTTGTTCGATCGTACGTGGAATCACCCAGTTATAGAAGACGCTTCAGTCATGATTATAAAAATGATAACAAGAACGAGAGAGACTGGAGCAATCTGTTCATCTTGCACAGTTCTGCATGCATACGCACTTGTAAATACAGCTGCCTATAGTCCATCCCGTGTCTGTCTTTCCCCATAACAATATTTATGTGCCACTTGCTGCATACGTTTTGTTTTTGTATAATTTATACAGATAATGTTGGGTTGATTATTCTTGTCTTTCTGCTTATTCACACAGTGTTATTTTATAAGTTAAAAAAAATCAGCATTGTACTGTTAACATAAGTACAAATTGCTTATTATATATAATCATCTTACTTGGCTTTCATTTTTGCTGTCCACATGCCCATACATATTTGAAGTTTTTGCACAATACAATTATTCATATATTCATAACAGGTCCCCCTGGCAGTTTTTCCTAAACTCTGGGACCTGCTACGGCGATATTTTACCATATAACTCCACCATGACTGTTTCAATAAACTAGGCATATATTAGCCTTGAAGACGTATGCTATGCATGAGAGCAAACAGTGTCTTGACAAATGGAATGAATAGAGAGGTCATCCTCTGCAGTAGCGCATTGTATTGGGCAAGTCAGTACATTACTGAAATTGAAGAGAACAGTGCTCAAAATGGGACGATGAAAAGAGAAACGTGCCAGTGAGTTACGTAAGTTTCCCATGAACATTTCAGCATAGCACCATTTCTGCTGCCAATGAATGTTTTGAATGAATGTCACACAGTGAATTTTAAAGACGATAGTCTTTCTTGGGGAACTTAAACGCAGAAATTTTGGTCTGTCTTTCTGTTTGTCGGCACGTCCCTCGATTCAGCCACTCGGCCAAAGTTGAACCACTTGCCCAAGGGCCAGCCGTCTTGAACTGGTGCGGCTGTTCATACTTGTGAACGTTGTCGATCAAAAAGTAAATATCATGCATATCTGAGGTGCAACATCACTAGGTACGTATTAGGAGGCGTGTTCCTTTAATAGAAAATGCATACATACGTAATTTTAAAGACCCTAGTTTCTTAAGCTGCGCTGAAAATGCATAAGAATGGAAGCTTGAGCGAGTTGGTATGCGTTCATCTTTGTTGAAACAGCGCTCACTAGATGACGACGAAGTAAAAGAAGGCACAGGACAGGCGCTGCCTGTCCTGTGCCTTCTTTTACTTCGTCGTCGTCTAGTGAGCGCTGTTTCAACAAAGCTGAGAATGCGACTGCGCTGAAATTTGCCTTCCTCCGTGCCCTTCGCACGAGCTCATTGCTGTGTTTCGGTTTCGGTTCTGGATTGCACTGTACGAATGCCATGGGTTGGTGTTGAAAAACTTTAGTTTTGAGAAGGCAAAGAAGATGAAAAAAAATATTTAAAAAATGAAAAAGCAGCGTTGTGGGCGGCCTTCAGGCTGCCGGTTGTGGGCGCCGCTCTGGCGTTCCTGTTTTACCCAGGCGACGTGTAAATAAAAGAGTGTGTGGAGAGTACTCGTTGAGTGCGGACGTTTCTCTGCAAAGGTCTTCGCCTGCTGCTGCGCCGGGACTACCAGCACGCAACACAGCACTCATGTTTCCCGACGTATTGCCAGATGGCGTCCATATCTCACACAGCGCCTCTTCTATCGTCTTAACACGACATTTGCAGCGAAGCACGCAGATACGCGGCCAATTTTTAGTTGAGACTACGTTTCCCAATCACGATTGGAGTGTTTTGCTCAAAACGTAGAAGGGGCCAATTCAGGGTGGTGAAATTCGATAACTATCGCGGCTCTACCGAGGTCGAAAGTCCTTAGATAAAACCCATATCGAGTATTTCATTTTTGATGTAATTGTGCAGTAGTACGTGTACTGGAGCCTTGATAGTACTCACCCCACTTCAACGAGTGGATTCAGACAAATCGGTAACGATTGTTTAAACTCGCAAGTATAAACATTATGCATCGAACACGTAAGCAGAATTTTATAAGCCAAGCTCAAGCCATTGGTAGCCTCGAAACTGCCAAAACTGTGAACGGCAACGTACGGCTGTGCCTGCGAAAGGTAAATATAAAGCTAACGTGAACGGGTTGTTTCGGCAAGCCCAGAATACTACTACGAGAATTTAAACTTGACATGTGTTAAACACGCGTGACGAACATGCGGCAGAGACTACGGGAAAAACGAGCTGAGCTCCAATATTAGCGATGCTATGGAACCCTATGCGGCGTATACACAGAGGCACACAACCTTTTGGCCTCGACCGTACGTCTCGTTCCAACGCGCAAGTCTTGGATGTCTACTACTCATCGTTACGCGATGCGTGTGCAGCTGCCGTCCATCTAAGCGGTCAGCCCCACACTCTTTCCTTATGGCTTCAGTAGTTTAGAAACCACCAAAAAAGCAATCCGATCACTGGTGTATTCACAAAACGTGTCTCCCAGGCGTTGCTGTGGCAACTATACAAAAAATACCAACTAAACGCAGAAATGACATTCGCAGCAGTGAAGCCAATGAGCGCCATAGCAGACGACATGGATGTCTCCCCTCTCTCTTCTGCATTCTGCAGCATACAGTTGTCAAATACGCTACCTGGCCATGACTTCAGAGTAGAGTGATGTAGTGAAGCGATATGTGTCACAAGAAAAATTGGCATCCTGGGCATCTTTTTCACTGCAAAAGTTATAAACAGGATTTGTGTGAACCAAAGTGAGTATGTGTGGTTGAAAATCCTGTAGAAGCGGTCATTTGGTGACGATTATAGTTTTTGGAAAATGGTCACAGCCATAGATATGGTGAACCTCATTTGCCTGCTGATCTTTTTGGGTACCGTTGAGCTTTCACAGCTACACCTCCACAAAACAAGTACATTCAGAACAAGTCGTACCAATTGACGAAGCAGTGAAGATAGAGAAATTGCCATGAGGACAAGAAACTTGACTACCTGACAAATGCCTCACTAACCTTAGAAAAAGCATTTTTTTTTACATCTTACAGCTTTCAGACATGGTTACACATATTTCACTAGTGCAAGACATTCAAATGTAAAGGCTTTCTTATATCTTACACGGTTAGAATACTTTTATTGCTTGCAGTGAAGCCACACTTTACTATATTTTGGTGTCATTTTCAGTATTACCCTATAGCATGTATTTTTTTTGTGTTGCTATTAGGCACATTGTGTTAAAACACCTATGGCTAAACAGAGAAATTATTCCTCTTCTCAATTATATCCATTGTACTACTGTGTTTGGAACAAAAATTTGTACAGGGAAAAATTATAACCATGTAACCTGATGGAATAATACAGTTTTCACTAACCAGAAAAAAAAAACATTATCTCCCCCTATGGGCAACCATGGTGGGATGCGAAAGCATTGCGGGGGGGTGCGCATTGAGTTTCCGTTTCTCTTATGCGACTTATGAAACGGTGGTTGTTGAGGCGTTGAATTACTGCTTGCCGATGCTAACGTTTACGTTCGGCTTCCAGAGACTTCCTCTGCTCCGCGGGGTGGCGCTGCCGCTGCAACTAGCACCGACGCCGACGTTGTTCATGGCGTTTCACACACCATTGCACAGAGAGAGAATGATGGAAGCACAGCGAACGCACACTTTTGCCGCCTCGCAGCTTCGAGATTTGCTTGCCGGCATTGCCGTTTACCTTGAGCTTCACGAGTGTCCATAGCGCCGTTGCGAAGGAGAGTGCAACGGGAGAGAGCGCGCGCCTCATTATATACGAGCGCACAGCTGTGGTGGAGAGAGAGAAACAGGATAGTAGAAACAAAGCGGAGGCAGCGCTCACCCCACCTCCTCACGTTCATGCGGAGAGGGGGGAGATATGGCGCATGCGCAGTATGGGCACAGACGCTGCAGAACGGACACTGCCCTGAGCATACGATGCTTTCGCATCTAAAAAGTTAACTCATGCGCTTTTTGAGCTAGATCATTCAAAGTTTTCTCTAATATAGACAACTGCTGAGCAAACCTTTTGCATATTTCTGATTTTTTTTTCTTTCATGTTCAGAACACAACAATGGAAATGTTCTATGCAATGCTTGATAAATTTTGTTTGTCATATATATTCTTGCACATTATACCGTAATAGAAGTTTTCTGAAGTAATACCACTGAAAAGTACAATCACTTAACTTTATATTGATACACAATATTACTCTACATGTAATAATATTCGTAACAAAAAATGACCTCTCAAACTTACAAAATGTGGCCAATTCTCCCACGGTAACGAAAGAGTTAAAGAAAGCCCACAGCCGTTCCGGCTGTCTGTGAACGCTGTTCTCATTCCTTTGCATTGCACAATTACGGCGCTCAGCGTGCTCCAAGGATCATCTCAATTAACCAGATTGTGGCCAAATACATCCAAATAAACGAGAGATGCCATTAAACAATGCATATGCTGGCTGGGACCAGAGAACAGATCCGAATTATCCAAATTAATGAGTGTTGAATTAATTAGCTTTTACGGTACACAGTGCATGCCGCAGAGAAAACACTGGCAAAGCAAAGGAAGTACAAATCACTGCACACGTGCGTGCTCACAAACACTGCAGGCACAGTGGTTTAATAAATGCTAAACAGCCCGGATCAATTCAGGGCTCTATGCAATTATCCGTTTCCTTGACCAAGGTAACACTGGCCGAGTGGTTGAAAATGCACAATTGTTGCTTTGATTATAGGTGTACATGCTCAGTTTATAATTTCTGTTATATTACATTGTGCCATGTGTCAACCAAAATGCAATCAATAGTAAATGAATGAAGAAACAATCATCCTATTGTTTACACCGTAACTGAAGCAAATTTTTCATTATTTTTTAAATTAGCCCTGCAGCTTTCTTTAGGGTCAGATTAGGTGTTAAAGCCTCGCTGTTTTGAACTTCTAACATAAACATAACAATAAAGAGGATTGATATACTACTGCTACAGAAGTTTGTTCACTTCAACACAATGTATAACAAGAAAAAAAAGCACAGACCGAATTTTAAAACAAACTTTGCTCATTTTTACAGAATGACACCCGACTGGTCATACATGGCTATTTTTAACTACAAACAAAGCCTTACTTGCTTAATCAGAAAATAATCTAATCAACCACCTAGCTCTACCTAAGGTATAAAAAATTTGAGTATGATGGTGGCACACACAGAAAATACAGAACATGTTTTAGCAAACGCATTTGCATACATATCAGATGTCAGAAACAGCATTGTTTTCACAGCACAGCCATTGACCAACCTCTCCAACATTTGGGAGTAGCCCCCTTCACCAAAGTGAATGTGTGATTAAGTGTACCTTGGAGCTATACAAATAAGTACACTGATGGCACTAAGAAATATACCTAATATATATTTCAAAAATCATGGTGAGTTGTAATTGAGAACAGCGCAATCTTCAAAGACACGACCAGTATGGCACATTATACAACTCAAGCAGAGCTTGCCTTGGTAACAACTTAACAAAAGAAAAAAAAGAGAATAATGTTTTGCTTTAGTTATTACAATGAAAATGATTAAAAACACAAGTGTATTCTCCTAAAAGGGTACAAATGTAATTAAATCAAGGTTATCCCTAAAAACACTTCACTGAGAGAAAGATACCAAAGGCAAGTACACTGAAGTATCAATAAACAATTTCAATCAGAATTTCTTCATCACTGCAGTTTGCGAAATCGCATGGTCATGGGTAGCTGGGTGAAAAATCTGTTCAGTGTGTAGGTAGCTTACTACCTGCATAACAAAAGTCAATGTACACTATACAATGTCAAAAGTTTGCACTTTTGACATTGACATCTGTCAGCAAGACTGAACATTTCCATGCATCAAAATGTATTTGGATCCTTGGTCTGCACTAACACCTTCAAACATTGTTGTGTCGTGTGCTTCAAGTGTTGAGTGACAAGTTGCACAGAATTTGTATGATTCGTCAGACCACACGCCTACAAACTCCAGACACAATTGGCACGTATCTCATTAACAACTATCTCAATGATATGCTTGATTCCAACCAGTCAACAGTTTTACCATCAATGCACAATAGGAAAGAAGGTAAGCTGCAACACTGACTTTCCTCCTGCTGTGCAGAACATCCGATTCCCACGGTACGTGGGATCTGCGGAATATTTTTCTGTCCCGCTGAACACAACCTCCAATTGAGACTGCCTACAAGTGGCTGGGTAACTCGAAGTCTGGGTTTCTGAAAAGGCGAAAAGTTTGACACGGTTGCAGTCACTTACGTAAATTCAATTGGTACGTCACGTACCACCTGGCACAGAAGAGGCAAGAGAGGCGAGATGGAGAGAATTTTGCAGACATGTTGAGAGAGAAACCTAGCTTCGGCCAACCAGTACAGATATCTTATAAGACTGTGTTGGGAATATGTAACATGTAGTACCTTTTCTTTATCTCACATGCTCTCTTTTCCAGCTTTAATTCAATGCTCCCACTAACCCATTTTGAGTTCAAGCATACAGATGTGTACCCTAGAAAACTACTACAGAGTCTCTTAAAGCAGCAGGAATCATGAAATCAGTCTTGTATGTTTTGAGTTACTTTAACCCTTTAAATGTACAAACTAGCCTGGAAATATATGCTTCTGAATCATTAAGCGAATCTCTAGCGGGTAGCTTGTTGGACACGCTTTATTTCAGTGGAGTATTCTACTGCATTAACAAAACTGAAAACGCAATAGCCAACTAATGTCGCTTATGGGTCATTCCACGCCAAACGTCCCAAACATTGCGCCCGACCCTCTCCAATTATATTGTAAAAAATTGTGGACGTTCATATCAGTGCACTATTTGCCCTCAGAAAGTATTTCTTGGAAAAAATTTTTTTTTCTGCCTATTACAGGAATTTGAGTTTTGCTGTAGTGGGTGAAACATAGGTTGCGAAAAAATACTCTAAAAAATACAATACTTCACGGAACGCCTTAAATATCTGCTATTTACTTGAAAAGGAATGGCACTATCTTATTATCGCCCATTGACGACCACTACTTTGTCTCACAATGTGTTTTGTGGTGAAGCAATGCTGCAATTCTGCGCCCATTTTGATTGTTTTTTAAAAATTTTACGAATCTTAGACAAAGGCCCGGGCCGTTAATCTGCCGGACAAACAATAAAGTTCTTCCATCCATTAGACAAAATAGGACTATATCACATGGCTGGATAGTTGGCAGTAAGCGTGTCAAAAAAGTGTTGAAGTCGATGACCGAGTAGTTTCGAAGTGGAAGGGGTGCAAACATTGAAAAATGTGTGAAATGTCCCATGTTCAGGCACATGTAGAGCGGTGATGCAGTCCAAGCAAAAATGCATGCTTGGTCTCATTTGGAAGAGTAAACAAAGGAGATTTATTTGTGAAAGGTTAATCGGAGTGTTTTTTGTTTTAGACGAGAAACAAAAATTTATGTTGAGCGTTTGCGGCGTGCCTGGGCGCGGGCCGGTAAGTGCGCTTCACTGCGCCGCTACAGTTCCTTGGGGCAACGGACCACCCTCGACCGTTCGCTGGCTGGGCGCCTCTCAAGAACATCCGGAAATGTGTGCTCGGGACGCCGCTGTGAAACGCCAACGCCGAGCCGAGAACGCTGGCGTCCCACTCTCCCGTCCGCTCGCGCCTCACTCTCGACCGTTCGCTGGCTGGGCGCCTCTCAAGGCGATGGCAGAAGTCAGTGAAGGCGAATGTCTGATGGCAACGGTACCCTCTCTCGGCGCAAGAAATGCATTTGCATTTCCTCACGATTCCCTTCGGGGAGGTGGGGGCATTTTTTTTTGTGGTTGATGTTTTGTTTTCTTTTTTATTTTCGGTCAGCATGCAATTGTTGGTGTATGTGGTCTGGCTAGTTTGGCCATTTTTTAAACAGGCAATCAGCTTTATAGTCCACTGACAGTGACATAACACAAATATTCAGCTGGAATCAACAAAGGCAGCAGGTATTGCCCAGCACAGATGAGCAAAAAGTATGAATTAACTGAATTTGCGCAATAAAGCAGTTTGAATTAAGAGGCTTTAAAATTAGGGGTGTGCGAATATTCGAAATTTCGAATATTTTTCGAATAGTGCTTGCTATTCGATTCGATTCGCACTGAAATTTTACTATTCGAACTATTCGAACTTCCCAAAGACAAATGCAGTCAATGTCCGATTGAAAGTGACCCCTTCAGATTTTCAATATGCTTCACCTCATTACACTCTCGTATTGCGGCAAAGCTGCCTTTCAAGCTCCGTTACGGTCGAACTTAGCCAAGAGACAAAGTCCGGTTGGAAGTGGTCCCTAGATTTTCAATATGCTTCACCTCATCACACCCCCGTATTGCGGCAAAGCTGCCTTTCAAGCTCCGCTACGGTCGCAAATGTATTAACTCAAGGAAGCGCTGGTTCCAATATGAAGATGAAAGATGTGGCAGAGTTGGGGGCTCAATTAATGCTGTTTTGGACCTGAAATTCGGACAGGAAGTCCGAAAAATCGGACGCCGAAGCTTTTTAGCATCCAAAATTTCAGATTTTCTTATATATCGACGTCTACGAGGCAGATTTGGAACTCTGACTTGAAGGGAGCACACCCTTGTCCGCCACATCAGTTGGCCTTCCACAGAAGTTGAAAGAGAAGGAGAGGCCGAGGAAATGGCATCTCATCACATCCTATCACATGTAAAGTGTTGTCGGCAACACTTTGGTTGCACCAAATCATGTACATAAATACAATTCGGCCTCTACCTTGCCTCATTCTTGATAAGAAAGACAACTATGAAATATGACCCCACCAGCACTTCATCAACCTTGCGAAAAGAAACACTTTAATGTTGCTATCTCACAAGAACATACTTAGGGATTCTCTGCAACTTTTTCTGTAATTTCACTTCGAATTATTCGAAAAATGTTTGAGAAATATTCGAAAATTATTCGAAATTATTCGATTCGATTCGCACTCAATCTTTATTATTCGAATTCGCTTCGCACCCAAAATTTTGCTATTTGCACAACTCTATTTAAAATACATAGCAGGCATAGAGGACCAACGGAACACTTGAAACATGTCTGAATTATCAGAGGCTGAATTATCGAGAGTCCACTGCAGATTTTAGAGAAACAATACATACTAACCTGTTTCATTTTTCACAATGTATTACTTCACGCAACGTATACTCCTTTTGCGTCTCGTAATCACTACCCGTTTCTGTGCTTGTTCCCCCCCCCCCCTCCCAAAGAAAATCTCCTGTGAACACATGCGGCATCAGATTAGATGCTTCCCATCCAAGTGAAGATTAGCAGCACAGCAGGCTGGAGTGCAGTTACTGTGAAGGCTCAGGTGTTAGAAGAGTAAAAGCATATCAGCTGAAAAAAAGTGGGCAGTGCAGAGAAAAGTGGTGTGAATACAGAAAGAAAGAGAACAGTAAGCATTGTGTGCATCCAGAGATTTTTAATGAGCTCAAGAATTAAAAAGGAAAAGTTCAAGACAAACAAGCCAAGAGGCATAAACACTATATTATACGGCACTTTGTGGCAGTTAACAACGTCACAATACAAACATTATATAACCTTCTTCTTATCACGTACGTATACTTCTTCAATAAGTCCTGCCTTGTGAGCAGTACAACATATACTGTCTGAGCAGTGCATTGAAAACACATTAGAGAAAAGCAACGAAATCACACTTAGCTGCATTGATATTCTCTAATGCGGAGAAACGTAGGACCATGTCTAAAAACTAAACCCATCAAAAAGTAACACAACAGTTTGAACGCGATATTCCTGCTGCATTGATAAAATGAGTATTGCTGCTTGCCTAGCATACAAAGACCATTTGAAAACCTAGCCTCAAGCTACGACTATCACTTATTCAGCGCAACTAAATGTCTATTAAAGACAAAGCCTGCGTGCGACCCGCGAGAAGTGCCAACGAGTTGTAGCTCCGGGAACACCTCCTATTGCTGCCAGATGGGCAACGAAACAATGCACGCAAGGTCGTCGTCATTATTCGAAGCGCCAGTTCTACATGCTAGTATTGTAATGCTAAGCACTGCTGCGAGACACTAGACGGGTGAACCGTAATTCTCCCTAGACGCTCAAGTCGACCGGTTTCGCCTGTGACAGCTAATCCAGAAAACAGTGCATACGTCGCTGCCGAGGAGCGTGCACATGTGTCCTGCACACTCCATTCACTGGTCGGCCGTGTCACCAGACGCTTTCGGGAAACGGAATGGTGGCAGAGAGGGAGGGTGAGAGAAGAAAGGATGCATAGGAAAGGAGGAGTAGGAGAGTGTGAGGGTGTCAGGGTATTTACATGTGTTCGGGGTGGTTCTTGATGCATTGGATCATTTCGCTGGGTGGTATTTCGTGCTTGCATATTCGGTGGATGGCTACGAACAGTGGAAACCTGCAACAGACAAAAGACGAGAAGGGGCTGAGGAAAACTTGTTGGCTTTGATCGGAAGGAAACGTAGATGGGCCATAATTTAGACACCACGAAAGGGAGAAATCGTTGTCCGCTTGTTTGAAACACAATGATGCACAGCTTTCTAGCCGACAAAAAATTCGTCCTGGCCTGGGATTTGTATCCGGGACCAACACCTTTCTGGGCATGCACACATCCAGGAGAGATGTCTTGAAAAGGTAGAAAAAAAGCCATTTTTGATAACAAAAAGACAAAAACGAAAGCTCCTATTAGGGCTCACTGGATCTGACACATGACAAGGGTATGACCTAGAATTAGCAGCTCTTCGGCTTGACTTCACAAATAAGATGTACGGAAGCATTTTACAATAAAGATTAGTTGCGAGTACCACTTGTCCTGTGTGCCAGTGGCGCATTAAATATATGCTGTCCAGTATTAGTATGAACAAACTATACCAATAACGAATCTTGTTTAACAAATAAGGAGGCACTGAAATATCTGCTTAAGTTTGGTCTGAAGGCCAATAACAAGAAGACTACATTACCATTACCAGTCTTACGGCCCAACTAAGATTGATTCAATGGTATACGCTAATCATTCAATGAATTTAGCCCAAGAGCAATGCTACTGCAGTTGATTTTTAGCCACTTGTACAGCAACTGAAAAGAAAAAAATGCAATGCAATAGCATCACTTTCTTGATTGCTCACCTATCCAGCATGTCTTTACTTTTGAGCAGAACATAAACTTCCTCTGCTGTTTCTGGCCCCTGGAGCTTCTGACCGTTAAGAAGCTCAGCTTCCAGCTCCTCAATGGTCTGGAAAACAAAAAATACAACACGTGGCTACAGAACCATACATTAGGCGTGTTGCCACGCCATACTTGTGGAAGCAGTGCAAGCAACACGGAACAAAATAGAAGACTACTTTGGAGCTGCGTCTATCTAATCTTCTACCTCATCCTGCGCTGCTTAGCCCTCTGAGGGTCAATAACGTAAACATAAGGTGCCACAAACAAGTCCCACAGGGTCAATGACACATACTTATGGTGCTGTCTAGTTTGAAAAACGAGCCAATTTTTCAACTCTTTCTTGCCCAGCTATAGCTGCACACTTTGTTGATTCTGTGGCTGATGATGATTATGAATTATGGATGAGCCCTCTGTAATTGGCAAGAAGTTTACACATTATGCCATTGGCAGGACGTGACGCCTGGTAGAATTCCAGGATTCTGCCACGCAATACTACACTTGTTAATGATACTTCTCACCCGATATGATGCCTGTATAAGATATTTCTCTGAAGCAGTTCAACCACTGGTGTGGCTCTGTAGTAGAATATTTGACTGTCACAGAGAATACCTGGGTCCAATTCTGGCTCGAAGCCTGGTTTCTTTCCTCATGTACAATAACTGCAATGGACGGCAACGGCAGCGGACAACATAGATGCTAAAGTCTGCTGTTTTTGCGAGCTGGTAACCGCAAATAAAGATTATTTCATTTTCTTTTTTGAAAACCATTTAATTGGAAATTAAATGAGAAAGCTCAAAAAGTGAGAAAAAGAAAAAGAGTTTTAACAAAATTTTGAAAATCTTGCAAAAAAGAATTCGTTTTGTTTTAACTTAAAAATTTCAAACACTATTTTTTAAGCTGCAAAACTTAGTGAAAAGGAAGAAATATGGCTGCATATGTATGCCAACCATTTCTCTATGAGAAAGGAGAGAGAAATCCTTTTATGGAATACCAGTGCGTTTAGCCGGCAGCAAAAACGAGGCTATCCTTGCCCATATATGAGTCAGAATCATGCAAAAATGCTTTTTCACGCATTCTCTGCACCTTGCAGAATATCACGTCTAGTTGAGGCCGAGTAAACAGCGAACCCACCTTGTTGGAAGTGACGAAAGCCTCGGCCACCCTGCGGTTGCGGCCACCATAGCAGGTCGTGACGAGGTCGGCAATGCCACAGCTCTCGAAGAACGTGCTCAGCTTAGCGCCCGGGTAGAAGTAGTCAGCAAAGGCAATCATCTCTTTAAGGCCTAGCCGAATCACTGCCGCCTTGGTGTTGTCACCATAGCCCAGGCCGTCGACAAAGCCGGCCCCAACGGCAACAATGTTCTGTGCAACGAGAGTAACAACCATACAGATAGCTTTGAAAGGGCACTAAAAGGGAAAAGCATTGAACAGTTTACACTGACATTCCTTTTTTAAAAACAATATTTTGATCATTTCGTAACGCAAGGTTAATTAACAGAGCAATTAAGGTCAAAGTTAGGTTTCTTAAATTGTGTCCTGAAATGCCAGTGAGTGTGTATCAGTGTGATACCCGGGCCTTCCCAAGCAGTTCGCAGTACAGCAAGGCATCAATGCGAGGATTTTTTTTGTTTGTTTTCTTGACTTTTACTGCCAACACGTTAGGCCATTAGTAAAGTCTAACAACAGCATAATAAAGAAGACGCAATGAACTTGACCTAAGTTATCTTGTGGTAGTTGTAAACGGCATCCAGCTGTTTTCTAATCTCTCGAACTGCTTGTTTGGAACACGTGTTAGTAACAATTATTGCTTTACTAGCCTGTGTACATGCAGGTCTACTTTATCGGTGGTCATGAACTTGTGGTCAAGGCATTAAGAGCACACTAAAGGCAGTTGCAGGAAGCGAGGGAGTTGCTGAGAAGGGATGGAGGTCTGCTTAGTTGCTCTATTGAGGAAATTATTGCACGTGTTCAGAAAAAACTTGCTGAGCACTTGTTGAGGAAACCCTTCTAAGCACACTGTTCTTTTACCACAAGTGATAAGACAGACCCCCTTCGGGTACACCATTGTTGCTTTACAAGCAGGAAATAAATCGTGGTTGTCAACCAACTGTGGATAATTCAGTCTTCACAAGTGTTGCAAGTGCATATGCCGTAACTAAATTCTTCGATTCCCATTCGTCTGAGTGAACTCCCATCTACATTCAACATCAAGAGCATGCCAAAGGCACAAGCCTTCTTTGATCTCTTACCCCACAAAAGCTGAATTCCTGGCCTTAATGTGCATTTAGGTGATAGAACCAGTGGAATTCCAGGCATATACAGTTTTTCATAGTTTTGCTTCTTCAATGTGAATGAGAGAAAGTGTGGGGCATATGCACAACCTCTTTCCTTCTTGCCTATATTTTACTAATGCGATTGAAAGTGACTAATCTGATTTTGACAATTATTGAACACATATGAGTTTTGGTTCTGAACACAATAAACTTACCGTAAAATCTCGACCACGCACCCCCGCCCCTTCTACGGTGAAAGATAATTGGAGAAGATTTGGAGGGAGGGAGGGGGCTTGCTCGGTCACAGACCAAAATTCAAGATGGCGACGGAAGAGCCTCTAAGAAGAATGCACGCCTGTGCTTCTAATGAAACGCTTTACTGAATACGCATGAATTTTAATGTTTTTACTGAACCGAAGGGAACCCTCGTGTGAAATCTCGTGTGTTATGACAAGGGGGGAAAGGCATTCAAGTGTTCCAACAATTTGTGATAACTCAGAATGCAACCACGGGGCATCACACTGTAAAAGTACTAAGAAATTGTGCATATATATAAAGACCCTCAGAACTCTGGTTCCAAGGAACCGCTGCTGTAGGATTCGGTAGCGGAGAACATGTTTAAAAAAATTATGGGAGGGGTGGGCACTTACTCAGTCATTGCCGCATAATTCAAATTCTACCGAAAAGGGAAAGGGGGTGACTGCTCAGGATTTTCCAGTACTTGAAGATAATGCAAGTACACAACAGAAGAGACAATGTTAAGGTTGAATGCTAGGTGCAAGCATTTTAAAAAATCTTCTGATTAGATATGAATTCTGTGCATTTTCTTAAATTCAGATAATGTACTGATTAAGGGTTGGAGTGAGATTGATATTCTGGGGTTTTATATACTGCAGTAGTAATAAAAGGCTGCACCAACTTCCTCAAATCTAATTTTATACAGTCATCAGAATTAGTATAATACACAGTGTGCAAAATTATTGTGCATTTTCCTTTCCTTTGTATAAACAATCTTCGAGCCATAGACCCCTTTACAAATCCCTCGAGAAGACCCCGAGAAGAAAATTCCTTCATTATCGCTGAATGGATACCATGATGGGGCGTCAGTACCAATTTTCAACATTGCCAATTTATAACACCATGGACTAAGACACTGGCAGAACAGTTTTATCAGGTAAGTTGGCACATCTCTTCTCATTCCTCTGTAACCCGCAGATCAGCACACGACGAGGAGGACAAGCACGCACCTTGAGGGCACCACAGATTTCAATAGTTGGAATGTCATCCACCACCGTGACCCTAAAGTACTCAGTCTGAATGAGGTTCTTCAGAAGAAGACCGTTGTGGGGGTCCTTGCAGCCTGAAAAACACGAGACAGCTTGTTCACAAACGCAATGCTCAAAAGTGGCAATGACACATCACACTGAGCTCAGGTTCTTCAATGACACCAAAGCCCTGTAATTGAAACTAAGTACGTGTGAGGTAACCAACGATAGAAGCCCCCTCAAGAAGCGAGACCTCTATGTGCGTTTTTTCAACTCACAACGACGACAGGTTTGCTGTGTCGACAAGCGCAGGTTTGCTGTGTCAGACTAACCTAACTTCCTTTTCCACTGCAGTATTTTTACATCGACTCAGAGGTAATGGTTGGGGTTTAACGTCCCAAAACCATGATATGATTATGAGAGACGCTGTAGAGGAGGACTCTGGAAGTTTTGACCATTTGGTGTTCTTTAACGTGCATCTAAATCTAAGTACATGCGCCTTGAGCATTCTTGCCTCTATCGAAAATGTGGCCGTGGCGGCCGGGATTCGATCCCGCGACTTTCTGGTAAGCAGTCGAGCACCATAACCACTAGACCACCGTGGCAGGCGTCAACTCATAGGTACAGCATAAAGCCATAATTCATGTTGTAGTACACAAAATACAATTTCTTATATCATTCTCAAAAACATCCAGATCAAATGTGCACCAAGCGCAGCGTGGCTTAGTGAGAAAAGATTCAAAGCAGGACGATTTAGACCAACTACGATTGCAAAGCCAATAGCTGCTCCCTGTAAAAGAGAGAAAAAAACGGAGGGGGTGGTAAGGAAACAGCATGTCGATGACTCAATGCAGTGTTTAAACGAAGTAAAGATAGTATGTTATAGCTGGCAGCCTTTCCTTTGTTTGCACACTGCCATTAGCCCGGCGGAGTTATTTACTGGCACTGCAAACACTAGTTATCAGAGATGAGGCTGCCATGCCAAGTGCCTCCTCCGCTACTCACACAGTGAGCGCTTTGAGTGCTATTTTGCAGCTGGATGGGCACAGTGTTTACACGCACATTTCGGAGCTGTCAATGCGCTATTTTAACTGTGCATGTTGATGCTCACCGATCGTAGTCTCGCAGAACTTTTCGTCAACAACTTCCTTGGCTAGATTAGCTCCCATGAGAACACACACGTCGATACTGAGCAGCTTCTTGATGACATTAGATATCAGTTCAATGCCGCCACCAGGTGCGATGTCGAAACCCTGGGATGAAAATAGGCAGCACGAATAAAAGAAAAGCCACGTTCAACATCAATCCTCGTAGACAATGTGAAATAGATAACACACCTGCTAGAACGAGCTTGCCAAACAGTAAGGCACTACCCTCATGATGCAAAATTAGCACTGCTCTCGACATTCATAAATCTTCATATCAACTAACACAAAAACAATGATGAAGAACACTTTTTTATACTCTTGTCAGATCTTTAAGTGTGAGGCTAGTTTTAATGCTTCCTCCAACATAAAGGCATATGAAAGAATACACTTCTAACAGTTAAAACAAAGAAAGCAAGATGCAAAAATCTAAAGTACTAATACCTAAGGGAACACTAAAAACTTCAATCAGTTTAGACTGATAAAGTACTCTTTGAAATCTACACTTTCAATAATTTTGCAGAGGAAGGTTGAGTGACAGAAAATAAAAAGGTCAAAGTTGCCATATCCTTCATTTTACACCAAAACTCTAGTGTCGGCACTATCGGTGCCAAATGAAACCTGAACAGTGGCAAGCATTCGCAGTGGTATGGTAGGCACTGTCCAGTTATCACCATGTACAGGCGCGCATATATGCGCAATGCTGCCGAACCAGATGCGCACGCCTGTCCATGATGATGACTGGAGGGCACGAACTATACCACTGTGCATGCTTGCCGCTGTTTCGGTTTCATTTTATGCCGATAGTACACCAGTGGGACATCACGAATTGCGAAGTATCTTTTTGCATTTCAACAGTTGTAGATTAATAAAGGCTTTTAAAACTTGCCAAGTTCAGTGTTTAACTGTATTGAAGTACAATGGAGTCGATCTTGACTGGTAAAATAACTAAGACTGCAGAGATGGCATCAAAATCTCCATTATGGGGAGCCTATGTGGGAATTTGAAGATAGCCTTGCCATTTGTATTTCGTTTTTTGACCAGTTCAGGCTTTCCAAGCACTTTCTTAACGCAACTGTCTTTTTTTGGCATTGTAGAAAGATAATTTACTACTACAGCTCAAACAGTATTTCTCTTCCGAGTCATCTTAAAATGAGTTCATTATGCTTTGTTAAGCTTTCAAGTGCCCCGTTCATATCACACATTTCATCCCGTAATTTGACTGATAGCGACAAGAGCTATGAAGGAAGTAAGGAAATAGGAGGTGGCTCACTTTGATCAATGACAAGCCAATTGCGCCAGCCTTGATCTTTCCAATCAGAGGCTTGCACGTAGGAACAATGAACTTGTGCGGCAGGACAAAGACCAGAATGTCTGAGCCATCACAAGCTGCTACTATGTCAGGAACGGCAACCTGCAGAACGGGCATTGTTTTCAACAGCACAGCACCATTAATACACTTAAACCCTAACAGCAACAGATCTAATCAAGTACAGCCAAAAAAGAAATCGCTCAACAATTTTTTTTTTCACTGTTGGTGCTGACGAAGAAGACTAATAACAGTCAATGCATTACAGTATTGGGAAGGCAATGAAACAACATCTGAAAAGTAATCAAAAGCTTTGCTTTGATAGGTGTTACTTTCACCCATACAAACATACTATACCTACCTGCTTGCCACACCATGCGCTACTTGTACATGTGCCATATTAGTAATTAACCCAGAAATTTACATTGAGAAGGGGATGAAAACAACTGCAAGACTCATCTTACTATATTACCTAGCAGATTCTTGTGCCCACAAGGGCATCTTTATTTAACAATGACTATATAGTTAAATGCAGTTTACTTCAGCAGTGAACATTTGTTATCTATGGTTACTGTGAAAAGGCTAAGTAATGCAGCTAAGTTGTTGACAGCAGTAATAAAAAAATTTCAGACATTATCTTTAGTGTTTGTGTATTCAAAATTATGTGTTCTATAAGAAAAAGTGTAGAACAAAACTGGAAGGTTTTACAGGTCTTACATACAAAGCAAAAACTCAAATTTATTGGAATTTTCTTTTGTGTAGCAATAACATTTTTAAAAATTGTCTTTGTTTGCTATTATTCACACTTAGTTTTACTCATCCAGCACAAACAACCCTGTCACAGTTCAGTCACAGAAATATTTTCAGTCAGCGTTTACTATAGCATTAGTTTTAGAATCATCATGGCGTACTGTAAAAAGCATAGTTATCAATGCTGTAATTGGTGATTAAGACACACAGCATTCAATTTACAGAATGAAACACTACAACACCATTGGAATTGTTACAGTTCATACAGCAAAAGCTAGCAGATACAGCACAGCAGCGAAAGGACGGGCAAGTGTTCCACCGAGAACTAAAGGTTAAACAACCTTTTTTCAATAGCACATTCCTGACAACCGGAGAACTCTCTTCCCAATAGTCTCATGCTCTAAGCGGTAAAACATCTTATATAGATGTCAAATGCACAGTTTCACCTTCATATTTAGGTTCATAATTCGAGTGCAGCACTGTGTATGACTGTACCAGGAATGACTATGTACACTACAAATTGACAGCTTGCAAAATAGCTACTGCACATGCGTGAGCAAGTTTCTTTTTCCACGTGAACAGCCTCAACCACAGACCAGCAGGCAAACTATTTTTTCCATTCACCACGCTAATCCCTGCCCTTCCTTTCTTTCATTTTTCCCTTTCGTAATTGTACACAGGGAAACTTACAAGGAAGCGTGACATTCCTGCAGTGTGTTTTGAAAAGCCTTTATGGTGCTTCCGCACCTTTGCTGGAATGTGGAGGGGTGAATGTGCTTAGAGCTAGAAAAGGAAGTCTTGGAACGAGGTTTCACAGGGGAGAACATCCTTGCAGGAAAGCCAACTTAGGGGTGTTTTCAAAGTGTACGCTACGGGGCGCTCCCTAGCAAAGTGTCAATAGTGGAAAATGTTTGGCAGCACAGCGAGGTACCATTTTTCTCGAATTGCAGTGTAGTACTCTGGAAAGCTGTGGACTTTACAGCTCTACAAAATCAGGCACACAGTGGAAATGCACAACCGCAGTCACATAGGAACCATTACATTCAGTTAGTGGCATCTGCAAGCGTACGGCAAGGAGGCGATGTACATAATGCAAACATGGTAATAGACAAACATGACTACGCCTCATTTTCAGTGTTTACACATCTGTGATAAGTCTACCTTACCATAACACCTACAATATACAACAAACACACATGTATATCGTTATATAGCATTATAATGTTACGTAAAATTATATAACATTACAAAAGCGTTGACTGCACAATAATGAGAAGGTTACACTCACAACATTCTCAGGGATCTTGTAGCCTGGAAGGTACTTGATGTTCTCGTGCTGGGTATTGATAATCTCCGTCAGCTTCTTTCCATCGACGATCTCCTCGTAAACGTACATTCTAACATTGTTGTCGAAGAAGTCAAACTTCTGCACGTTGAGCCCAATTATGCGAGCTATTGCAGAACCCCTGGGAAGAGGTACGGTAAGTTTTATCACTATACTGTTAAACGGTCGTAAAAAACAGACTGCATAGTCATTTTACGCTTGTACAAGTAGCAGTAGCTTATTTTTCTGGGCAGAGAACTAGCACAGTTAAAACACAAACGCACCGCTGGTAAGGTAAGATGGGCTACTGTAAACTTTTGGACTATGCTTGCTATTAAGAAAGCAACACGCATTAAAAAAATTGTTCGTGGTTCCACAGTGTGAGAACGTGGGGAGCTGCGTACACAATACTGCTTTGGACTTCAGTTAAACACAGTGATACTCGGAGTGCGTAACGTAATTTAAGTGACTAACGGAATATAAATTTCCCGACAGTAACACGCTTGGTGGTATGAAACAAGTTCGTAATGTCCACGAGAAAAAGAAATAAACGCAAGCACGCGCGAACTGGAAACAAGCCGGTTTCCGGAGACGACCGTAACGGAGGGCAAAGATCGATGTTCCCATAAAACGTCTGTGCCTTTGGAAAGCCACGACGCACCGATATTGACATACGGTCTAGTTAACAACGACATCTGGTTTTAACTTTTACGGTGATAGTGCTGCGCGTACAGATGTGCAGATTCGGAGAGAGTCAAGGTCTTGGGTCCGTGCACCCCGATAAACACGAAACCAATGTTCCCGAGATAAGCAGGCTCTCAAGGAAGGCGAGCTTACGTACGACGCAGTGCGTCTGTGAGCGGGAAACAGGAAAAGAAGTAAATAATCGCGCAATCTCACGTGTCTTAGAACGTCCTTGTAAAGGGGCAGCACTAACAAGGCAGTGCTAAAGCAGGCGTGATCGTGGCTTGCAACGAATTTCCATGGCGTTGCCAGCAAAGTGTTACACGAAAGGACGACGAAGTAACATAACACGAGGGATTTCCGTCAAAACACGACCCCTGTGCCCTCGCTGCTAAGGGCGCGCTGTAAAACAGTCTCGCACCGCGCATGAGGGTGAGCCAAGGCGCATCTCGGCGCAAGGTCAAATTACCCGCGGCAAAAACACGCCGTCCGGGCAGCTGACACAGACACAAGATACTGCGTCGGACCACAACGTTAAAAAGAGCTGGCGCCGGAGCAGTAGCACACAAACACAACGAAGGGGAGAACAATGTTAGAACTTCCAAGGACGATTCATAGAACACCCCGAGCTTCGCGACCGCGGAAACTATAAATAGTAAACCAGTAGAATTGTTACCAATTTCCAGAGCCGATGATGGAAACCTTATGCGTGGGCATCTTCGACAGGTTGGGATGAGGTTTTCCAGTTGACGAAGGCGGCTGTCCGATGAAAGAATTAGCCAAATTGCAGGCCACTCGCTCACTCACTCGCCAACAGCAGCGCAAAACTCTCTCGAGTGCCAACTCCCCCCTACTCAAGCCGCGCGTTTCCTCAGCGTCCTCTACGGCTTCTATCGTCCCTCTGGCAACAGCGATGCGCCACTGGCGCGCTCTAGCGCAAGGACGCGGTGGTGGTCAAAAGCAACGTTATTTATGAACTGCGCGCAACCTAAACAGGGAACAAGAAAAACAGCAAAATAAAGTTAGCAAATGTGGCATTATAATATTTGTGTTAATTAACTAGCAATTTAACGTAACAGTCATGACGTCACTGACGGGGCTTATCAAGGCCCGTGCAGTTCATTGAACCCCAGGTTGAGGCTCAGGCTCTAGTTAGTTCAGGCTCTAACATCGGGAAAGGCGTAGAGCTAGGGGCTGATCTGCGAATAGAAAAAATAAGATCAAGTAAAAGCAGTGAAAGGCAACAGTGATTTGCCGCGGATACACGACGCAGGCGCGGGAGTTTGAAAGACGAAAAAAGTGCGTAAAAGTGCACGGGCTTCCCGTGGGCTTTAGTACTGGAACAAATCTGTATATCTGTTGTTGCTCTAACAATAGAATAAAGAAGCTCGCTAAACAGCGTTAACAGCTGTTGGGGAGCGAGGTGCAGCTGTCATGCGCTTCGGTTTGGTTTCTGGCATCCGAGAGAGACAGTGAGTGTTTGAAATGCTTTTCCACGGTGGAGCCCAGGGGCGTAGCCGGAAGGGCTTATGGGGCTTCAGCCCCCCCCCCCCCCCCCTAAATTTTTCGTGCTCTCATACACCACCGACCAGGGGCGACACCCGGGGGGTGGGATTTATTGGGCTTCAGTCTCCTCGCCACCTCCCCCCCCTTGAAATTTTTAATTTTTTTCCTTCTATTACACACCGCCGTCCGAAATAACCACCTTCACCGAAAACCACCCAGGATGTTGTCTAAGATGCGTTTTTTTTTTTTCGAGCACGACAATGCCGTGGACAGTTGAAAGGTTCCGGAAGGTGGCTTGTTTGCAAGATTTTTTTCAACCATGCAGTTTGTGAAACAGGGTATTACTCTTATTTCTTTTTTGAACAATAAAAAGAAAATTGACTCTGGTACGATCATTCCTATTTTTACTTTACTTTCACGCAGCCGGCGTCTGCCATTGTGTTCTTCCTAACCTAGAAGGTCTACAAGGCGACGCACGTTTAAGTACATTATTTTTTTAAGGACTAACGTCGCAGGGTCTAACATTTACTCTCCGTGCAGTTACTTCTACAAAGCAAGGTGTGGGAGCGGGCTAGTTGGTATTCCGTACTGCTAAAACTTTAGCGCAAAAAGCGCACAGCGGACAAAGAAACGACGAGTACAAGCGCTAACTTCCAACTATCGTTTCTTAAAGCAACACACAGATATATACCTGTCACATGTGATTAAAACGATATCAGTCAACGCACAAGAGGAAAACCTAAACAAAAAACAGCAAAAATTGGGGGGACGCTTAAGCTTCGCCTTTAAGAGTAGAACGCGATAGGGATATCCTGCCCCTAGTGCGCACTTCGAACACTACGAGTGTTTAACAGAATGCGCGCACTAAGGTGTGTGCCTTATGTAATGGGTAGCATGCTTTCAACCAGGGGAAATTATGCGCGGGAAACTTTTTCGAAGTTGCGATGCACCCACTACGTGGTCTTAAGGGAATACGCGCAGTAATGTGTGTGCCTTTTGTAATGGGTGGCTGTCTTTAAACCACCAAGTCTTTATGATATTGACGTGGTGTGACGCCCGATGGCAATGTACGCTTGTACCACGCAATACTACTGCGACATTACATCTCGTACTGTGACACCCGTATACAGGACGCGTATTTTTGGGAAGCATGAAAGTTACTTTCAGTGCAGCTCCAAGCAGAGGCGTGGCTGTGTGGTAGAACACCTGCTTGCCACGCAGACGCCCTAGGTTCGATTCTCACTCGGACCCAATATTTTTATTACCTATTCTTATTTGCAGCTTTTTCGATTTTTCGGTCACGGACAAGATGATGATTTTTCGCTCACAACCAACGGTGCCGACGCCGACGGCGGAATTTCTGCGATACGAGCTCTTTAACGTTATCGCGTTAAAACTACGCGGGACCAACACGTGCAGGTGAATTTAAGTAATCTAGTTCCTTTTTTGTTAGTGCGATGGATGGCTTGCTGACGCAGCTTCCATTAGCAATCGCTGCCGCCTCAACGATGATCCTGGTGCTATCCTTAGGGTGAGTTGCCAACACTGTAAACCACTTTGCACCCTTAAGGGGGTTTCAAGCAAGCAAAACACCCTTTTTCCTAACCAAAATTTGCAAAAATTAGGGTGTAAGGGTGCTTTCCTTCCCCAAAACAGCCTTTAGGGGGTAATGCTCTAACTAAACACCCTTTAGGAGTTAAGGGTGTTATGTGTTATCGAAACACCCATGGCCCATACCACAGCGTGCCAGATGGTAACTGGGACTCGCTGATTAAAATGTCGTTGGATCTTCGGCGAGTTTAGATTAAAAGATATGTCTCTTTTAGGGCTATCTACAAGCGTACCATAAATTTACACCTATTGTCTTAATGTTTATTGTTCATTTATACGGAACAGAAGTATCTCCACCGGCACTGAACGGCGGCTTGAGATACCATGGCTATATATACCAGATGGTCAGTGTAAGGCTGTGTAGCACGAGCGCTCCGTCCATGTGGTATTTTACAATACGCTTTGTTGTGTGTGCGGTGTGGCGCGTGCGTACACCTTCTATGCTGATGTCATCTATAATTGCATGTTCCCTGACTGGCAGATTTTTTTTTACATTTTTCAGTGATAAGGGTGTTTAGGCCATTGGAAACACCCTATGGTATGGGTGTTTTGATACGTGAAAACACCCTTTTCTTAAGGTGTAAGGGTGTTAGTTATAGACACGGCAAAACCCCCTTAAGGGTGTAAAGTGGTTTACTGTGAACACTGTTGTACTGTCAAATAAAGGCACGCATTTGCATTCCGCACAATGAACCGCCAAGAAACCATCACAACCTTTTTTCACTGTCTGATTGTGTTCGAGTAATCTCACATTCAGGCATCTGCCTGTCTGTCCGACGTAACTTTGACCGCAGGACAAATGTATGTTATACACTACGCCCTTCACACATTCAACAAATTCATTTCGGTGCCTAATTTTACAGCTGTTGGAAGGCCTTCCTACCGGACTGGTTCTGGCACATAACTGCGACAACTTATTAGGCGCAGAAAGCGCAACTGAAATCCCCGCTCTCAGACCAATCTTTTTGAGATTGTGTGATATACCATGCAGGCATGGAATCACAGCCTTCTTACGAACTGTTGCCTGCGAATCAGTGCGCGTGTCACTGATCTTCGAAAACTTGCGCAACTTCTCTGAAACAGATACCAGCAGGCGGCGTGGATATCCAGCTGCCTTCAAACGAGCAATTTGCCCGCAGAAGCTTTCTTGCATCGAATGGTAGCAAGGCTTGGTCAATGAGTTGTGTACAACAGGCACGAGCAATTCCGCGCTGGACCAGCTTGCTCTGTGCGGAGGTAAAAGGCAACACAGTTTTTTTTTGCACGAGGCTCATCTCCTCATGGCTACTCGAAAAGGTCTGAGCATCAGGTCCAAGAACCTCGGGGATCCGTCCTTTTTTAGCAGTACTTCAACAAGGCAACTTTTGGTCCTCACAGATCACCTCGCCAGACGAATAGTCGGCCCGCTCACACACTGCATGCGAATGATCTTTTTATCCCCAGTTGAGATGAGCTGTTAATCCCCAGGGATTATTTTTCACATTTATTTAGCGCAAGGCGCGAATACTTTTTTTCGCTTGTTTTTTTCCGTGGTTACAAAAAATCGCGCGGAAAAGAACACGACAAAACAATATTTAGCATTCCGTGCCTCACTTTTTTCGCTGTCAATGTGACAACTAAATACAAAATACTAAATACAAAACGATTGGTGTTCAAGCTGCTGTTCGTGAGACATATCCAGCCGCACTCTACACTCACTGCACCAGTCACTCCCTTAATCTACGTCTGTGTGCGGCATGCTCCATCACAGACATCCGAAACTGTTCTCGGACTCTAAAGGCGACGTCAGTCTTTTTTCGTAAATCTTCTAGCCGCTCACACGTTTTGCGAAAAATGATAAGCGCGAGCTCTACTGAGTCTACAAGGCAGCGCCTCTTGGGACTATGCGAAACGCGCTGGGTCGAGAAGCACGATGCAGTGCTTCTCGATCCAGCATCGAGAAGCAGCCGCCGTCACCAGATCACCAGCCGTCGAGCCGGTGTCCGGAAGCAAAACCTTGGGAGCAATGCATTCGAAAGCGTGGAAGAATATTTTCGCAGAACCCTGTTCATTAAGTTAATGGACCACGTACTAGCCCAGTTAAACCAACGGTTCGAAAAGCACAGGGCACTTCTAAAGTACTTTTCAGTAATTATATACCATCCTCAATATCACCAATTCAAGATGATCAGGAGAAAGGAGCAGAAAATCTCCTGACAGTTTTTGCGCATGACGTCGAAACGAGGGCTGCTTTGGGAGAACTGCGACTATGGTGGACAAAGTGGACGAACGAAGCAGCAAACCACCGCCTCAGTACAGGAACCGATGCCCTCTCTCATTGCGACAGCAGGTTCTATCCGAATGTGTACAAGCTACTCCATATTCCAGCCACTCTTCCAGTGACCACTGCCAGCGCAGAATGAACGCTTTCAAGCATGAGGTTACTAAAGAACTACTCACGCTCCACGATGCCTGAGGAACGCATGGTAGGCCTGGCACTTCTGTACGCCCACAGAAATGTCGATATCAGCGTGTCGGAAGTTATTGACCACTTCGCTAAGCTTCCTCGCCGGGTCAACTTTGTCCTTTGATACCGAGCAGGACAAAAATCAGCGCAAACGAAAGGAATAGACACTGCTGTTCCAGAGTTCAGGTCAATGAGCCCGTAATTCTGACGCAATATTATTGTTCACCAACTTTTAAAGCAGTGAGGATTTTGTACCTTTTAGCAGTTAACACCGTTACCTAATATAAACATACGAATACGGGCATCAGGTGGACATTAACAGCGAATCGACATGCTTCACCTTGTTCAGTGAGAGGTCGGCATACGCGGCGTTACCAAACAAATTCAGCTATTGGGAAGCCGTAGTAGCGGCATAGTTTGTTACTTTCATTTGTCGGTTTTGTTCTTTATTGCTTTTTGAACTAGAAGCGACGACCCTCCTTTTATATTGAGTGCTCAATAGTGGTTCGCACTTTTAAAACAGTTTTGAAATAGTTTCTTTCGTTATTTCTGCGCTCTTCCATAACAGGTCTCTCCACATGGTGCGTCCGAGAGAGCAGCTTGGCCCAAGGACATATCAGTTTCTGTGATTGTGCAGCATGTTCTTTTGCCTTATTTTGGACATTATGCATAGTGATCATTTCTTAGTTCTGTATATTGATTGCATATTTAAATGTACATTTGTGATGCTTTGTGCAAGCATGCATACTGCGCACTGTTTCCTGAGACTTATGTTTTGGCCGTATTCGAGATGTACTTTCCCATTCTTGTTTTTCCCTAGCCGCATCATTTGTGCCAAAAAAAAAATGAACATTTTGCGTAAACAATCTGCATTAAAATATTTGATCTCGTCCTGGTTATTTTGTGGACTTCATTTTTTTGTTATCAGGCGCTTCTTTAGTTTAAAAATGATGCAGTTCCAGAGTTTACGTGATATTTCCTGTACCTCTTACACACAAAAAATTAAAAATTTGAAAAGATTGACGACAGTTATTCCTGAAAAGGTTTTGCGGGCATGGTAACATAATATTTTTATGAAAAAGCACATTTCTTACTCGTTCTTGACAGTGCGCAGCATTCAAGAAGTGATTTGCAGCATTCAATACAAATTGTCACCGTTCGAAAAATTCAATGAGGAGGTCGCATTGCAACGTGAGCCCCCCCCCCCCCCCCTCCCGAACAAAATTCTTGGCTACGCCAAAGGTGGAGCCATATATTTCAGTGAAGTTGAAAGTTGGGAGAGTTGGTGACAGTTCATATTAACGTGTGAAGGAGCGCACTGAGGCAAGACGTAAAATGAAGAAACGATTCGGTGGTCCTGTCGAATCGTTTCTTCCTTTTGTGTCTTTTCTCCCTGCGCTGCTTCACGCAATTTTTATGGTGCCCATTTTTTTAGCGCAACGGAAAGCTTACCGGTGAGTGTCTAATCACGGAACGGTAACGTGGAAAACGCCGTGAAAGTCGTGAACGTGTAGACTTGAACCAGGGGCGTAGCCAGAAATTTTTTCCGGGGGGGGGGGGTCAACCATACTTTATGTATGTTCGTGCGTGCGTTGTGCGTGCCTATATACGCAAGCAAAATTGAAAAATTTCGGGGGGGGGGGGTTGAACCCCCCCCAACCCCCCCCCCCTTGGCTACGCCCCTGACTTGAACCATATGCTATGTGGTTGTGTATCGAGTCACACTTACGCGAAGAATAAGGAAAAGTGGGACAGAGTGCTGAAAAGTGCTTCACTAGAGGATCAACTTCGGCCTGTCCAGGAGGCCCGTGAGGCGGCGGAGAGCTTCGGGCTCTCTGTCCCAACGTGGGAGATGCCCTCTGCACCTGGCACCTAGCCGGGTGTCCTTCAGGACCCCTTTTTGGGCAATAAAGTTTCACCACCACCGCCACATTTGTAATCAGAAGTTTTCAATCTGCGGCGAATATGAAGCCGCAAACACCAGTGACAACCGATGCTGCAAACAGTGAGCGCGAGAGCGGTTCGCGTTCGAGCTCGGCGGTTTGCTGCGCATGCGTGCACGCCGCGCGCATGCGCCGCGGCTCGACATTGTCCATTGGTTACCGCGAAGGCAGCGCCGCTTCTCACCGTACAACTCTTTTTACCTCGTAAGCAGCACAAAATAGAGCGGGGATAGAAAATAATATACATACTCTAACTTTGAGGACCAATTATGGCGCGTATGACAGCATCAGACTGCGTAGAGCAAAGTGACCGTCTTCATAATCCTGATTCAAGGCTCTTCCGCTAGGCTGCGTCACATACCGGTTTTTGTTGCTTTTAAACACGATTTAAACATATAAATCCTACTCACAAGGCGAAAAGGGTGCTGGAATCTCTCACTATATATAACTGTCTTTTCATTTTTACCACGATCTAATCATACGTTGTGACCAGATGTCGGTCCCTTTGAAGGAGGACTGACACGAATTTAAAACTTTTCGAATTGTTGCGCTAAATAAAAATACTGGTGTCGAGAAACCTAAAACGATCGAGTATTGTGGTGGGTGGGAATGCATCCAATATATTTTAATTACCGCTACCTTAAAAAGACACTTTCGGTCGATATCTAGGGGGCGGCTTCTTAGTGACTTTTCATAGTTCATAGCAGTGTGACGTCACGCGGACACAGAAACTCGCAACGTACTAGCGGCAAATCTGTCATCTGCTCGTGGTGCGCATAAACAACGATGACTGAACTGTCCAGTGAACCTGGCAGTGATTTCTGCTATTTAGGCTGCATGCAGGACGCAGAGCTCGCAAACTCGTGGGAACCAACGTGGGAACCAAATAAACGTTGGTGGGAACTGTGTTGACTTGTCGGGATAATGTCCATTGCCATGAGGCTGGCTTGCAGATGCTCAGCGACGAAAACTTCAAACTCAAATTAAAATATTTTATACGTGTTCTCCGACTCCGGTGTGTGGAGAGCGTTGACACTGCATATCAAGGAAACGAAAAATGTCCCTTTTGCGATGTCGCAAGATCGTGTCAGTACTCCGTCAAGAGGAGCCAGATATTGTTTCTTTTTGAAGAAGCCAGAAAATTTTTAGGAGCTTTACTAGTCAGGAGCTCCATATTCACGCATATCAACCAGCTACCGTCTGGCCGCCTGCTCCACCAGCCACTTCTGACCAGCATCGGTGGAGTTGACCAGTCGTTGAGGTTTTGGGAAGCATTGGGAATTGAAGGAACGGAATGAATTTCCTGAACGGACACGAAAGCGGCAGGTTGCCTCTGCCGTGCTCCCTGAAACCATAGACGTGCGCAGGGTTCTTCATCGGGGGGGGGGGGGGGGGGGGTACATCGCACCCCCCCCTCCTATACTAAGTCAATGTACGAGCAAGATTAGCGCCCCGCCCCCTCTTAGGTGACTAGAGGGGTCAATCTATGGGGCAGATTTTGCGCCCCCCCCCCCTCTTATGTGACTACGGGGGGGGG
The DNA here is from genome assembly GCF_013339695.2 of Rhipicephalus sanguineus. Classification (NCBI taxonomy): domain Eukaryota; kingdom Metazoa; phylum Arthropoda; class Arachnida; order Ixodida; family Ixodidae; genus Rhipicephalus; species Rhipicephalus sanguineus. The sequence continues at coordinate 89,518,006 of NC_051180.1, read as the reverse complement.
GGGGCGCCCCCCGTGCGCACGCCTGTGCCTGAAAGGCTTCAGAAATAAGTGTAGAATAATCAAGGACCAGGCTAGTTGGTGATGGTTCCTGAAATCTTGAAACTCAGTGCAAAAACGACAAGTTCGTTGAAATGAGGGACAGACGCTTATCTCTTGAACATCTTTAACTAGTTTAGTGATGTTTAAGTAATAAGCGTCTTTTACTCATATCAATAGCGCTACCAGGGGCGTTTCATACCGGGAGGGGGGCTTATTGTATATCTTCATGGGTGTCCTTTAATGTTAGTGTGTAGGATACACATACAAAAATGTAAAGCGAATGCCGCCGATTGCGATACTGTAACGCGAAATGTGAGTGCAGCTCTACGCGTGTTTTCATTTCGCGATATCTTGAGGCAAATAATTTGAGGGAAGCGTATATATATATATACGTAAGTACAGTTACAGACTACTTTGTTTTTATATTTGTTTGTACTATTTATTTTAATTGTTGTTCTAGCTTTTACTTTATTTGAATTCTTTTTGTCATTTTTAATATTTCCTTTTTCATTTATAAGTTCTTTATTGCTTCAACGGTGCGAACTGCCGTTGAAGACAACGCTTTATTTTTAATTTATTGTTTTTTATTCATTATTTTTGTTTTATTTTATTCTTGGTTTTTGTCTGTTTCGCCGCCGAAGGTTCAGCCACCCTGAGGAGCAGGATAGTTTGCTTTTCGTCAAATAAAGTTCATACCACCACCGCCCGGAGTAATCAAGTCGGCCTGTTCTTTTTTATTTTGTTATTGTTTCTTTTATTCTTTAATTTTTAATTTCTCTCTGGGCGGCGAAGGTTCCAGCGTAATCCAGCCGGCATTGGCAAAAGAAGAAGAGCGTCGTGTGGCTCGAGGGGCGTGAGCCACGGGATATTTCGATGCGGTGTTCGCTCCATCACGACGACTTTCAATCCAGGCATAGGCACCCGAGAGCTGCGCTCTAAAATTTCAAAAAGAAAAAAAAAAGGGTGGGGAGATTGAGCCCCAAACCCACCCTTTGGCTACGCCAATGACTACTACTACTCTTCTTGTGTTTTTCTTGCTGCTGGCGGCTCACTCGCACCGCAACGGTGTCGATAGCGCAATCATGTATTTGTGTACCTTTCTTCCAGGGGCGGGCGAATATTACAGACTTCGAACACGAATCCATGGATGCTATCTGGTTCGTATTCGACGCGAGAGTTAGCGGTTCGAAATATTCGAATACTCCTTTTAAATATTGTATAAGGAATATAAAACACTTACTGAAGTCCCGCGTGAGACGGATCCGTGTGCGTGAGGATCTTCGTGCAGGATCTGGTGCTCAGTGACAGCAGTTCCTTAACACATGGGGCTAACACACGAGGTTCATAATTTCCTATCTTGTAATAGGAATGGCTTGCTCTGGGCATGTGGCCTATATACGAATCTGTTCCGATTTTTGACCAGTCTAAACGCACTTGAAAGATTTACATGTGCAGGCAAATTACGCATTTAGCAGAAACCTTGAAGTACAGTCCCCAACGCATGATTAGTATACAGTCGCCTGGGAGCTGAACCCATCGGCTGCCAACGGCAGCAAGTAGCTTCTTGATTCACTTGACAATAAAACTACACATAGCTTCCATTTTTCTTCCTTTTCTTTGCTATGTACGTGCTGGCTTCATATGGTGGTGTCTAACGAAAGCAGGCTCCTTGCACACACACACACATTATATATATATATATATATATATATATATATATATATATATATATATATATATATATATATATATATATATATATATATATATATATATATATATATATGCAAGCAAGCAAAACTTCGCGGTAATCTTCTATGTACGTTTGACCCATTAGAACTTTCAATGCATCGCACGTTTTATGTCGCAGGTTAACATTTCGAAAAAAATGCACTGTTAATTGTCACTGGGTGTGTTTTTGTGTCACAGCGAGTCTCTCTTGACAGTCGTGGCGGTGGGAAAAAAGTCCCACGAGGATCCCGTGCGTTCGACCATGAGCGAGGGCCGGCACGAGTGGCGGTAGAAGTACAGCGCCAGGGCAGCCAGGGCCAGCACCACTACGAAAGTGGACACCACCAGAATGCCCACGACAGCCGCTTTGCCCTGCACATCGAGGGGACGCATGTCAGAGCCGATCTATATACTGCCACACGCGCTTCTTTTTCTGTTTTCATGTAGCCGACCCGTTACACGTGTAACCACTGCCTTGCGCGCGCCACGCCTGAATATCGAACGTTCCCGGTTATATTAGATTGATCTGATAAGCGTGAGCGCGCAACGGAAACAGTATACAGTTTATTCTGGAACTAACACGACCTCCAACGTTAGGCTAAGGTTGGAATCTTCGATGCCACATGAATAGATGCCGACGAGCCTTAAGGTACGAACACATTGGCGGCGCGGCCCTTTCCCGCACGCCGCTCACCGCTCGCGAGACGCCGCGCTTTTTTTTTTTTTTTGTCCCGTGGAGCGTCCAAGTTTCTCTCCCGCTGACCGAATCGCTTCCGGACCTATTTTCGCCGCTGCCGCCGGATGCCGCGCAAGCAAACTACCAATCAGCGCCTGCTTTTTCTCCTCGTCCTCCTCACAAGGTGGTCGTCATAGCAACCGGACACTGTTCACCTCTCCCGCGCCACCCTTCTCCATCTGTCGGGGAGAAGCCGCAGCCGGCGGGTGCGCGCCTCGACATGTCCACTCTTAGAGTGCCTTTAAGAGTGCCTCGATGCGCGCGCCCTCTATCCACTGTTGTCTCGGGGCGCCGCCGCGGCATGCTTTCCACCAGTGTGCACGTAATTTTACCGCTCATCAGATTACCCGGCTGACGCTGTGATCGCCGCTATCAGTGTACAGCGTGTATTGCTTGTACTTCGACTTTTCGCTTTCTGGGCACAAGCGCGCCCAAATACGGCCACGACCACGTGACATTATTAACTACACTGCACTAAAGGCGCACTTCATAGAACAACTGTGCAACTAGAGAAAAAAGCACCACACGGAAGCATATACAGTGGAATCTCGTTATAACGAAATAGCATAAAAACCATAATTTAGTTCGTTATATCCGATACTCGTTGTAGTAACAGTAGAGATAGAAATCTGCACTAACAAATCGGCATTCTGGCTCGCGCGAAAATCCTAGATGCCGAAGAGAATTATTCTGGGCTTCAAACCCACTATAAACGAAGTAGTCCTTGCCTGCCTCCTTGTGGCATTTCAAACTAAACAGACTGATAAATGGCAAGGTAAAAAAGAGAACAAACTTCGTTTGACGAAACAGGCCTGCGTTGACATTTATTTGAAGAAGGATGTGAGCACATTTGCAACCAACTCACACCCACATTCGAAAAGAAATGCGATCTTTCAATAACTATTCTGCATTTTATGCTACTTTTCGAGTTTTGAGCCTCGCGCAAACCAATTTATTCGTTATAGCTAGGGCTCCGTGTTTTCGGTGTTTATATTTCTTGAAAATCGGCGGGTATTAATCGGAGTTATATTTTTGGCGGAAATTCGGTGTTTATCGGAATTTATTTCTCGTAAATCCCCAATTCTCCGAAATTCAGAGTTTTGCATTATTCTCAAAAATAGAACTTCTTGGCCTAGTTGGTATTGCTTGCTGTATGACATACTGCCGCTAGTAAAAAACACATACACAGAAGAGAGACGAACAGGACGACAAAAGGCTGCCCTTTTGTCGTCCTGTTCGTCTCTCTTCTGTGTATGTGTTTTTATTAGCGGCAGTACGTCAGTCATACCTGAATACTAAAACATGAAAACACACGAAGCACATTTTATTTTTTCTAGAAGGTTTGAATGCACAAGAAACATATATGCACAAGCGAAATACTTGACCACAACACACCTGCATTTGTCCGTATAACAACCTTAGCCTAAAGCTTATTGTAAAACCCGCAAGCATACTTTGCGAGGTTGCTGTCAGTAATCGAAGCGCGCTCCTTTCGATTGACGACTCTCAGCTTTGAAAATGCCCTTTGAACGTATAGCGCTAGAAACAGGAAGCGCCAGAAGACGCAGCGCGCAGCGAGAAAGCACTGGCCACTGGACATTGTGAAGTCTCCAAAACGACAGGGGTTCAACAATGTAATATATTTCATAGCACTGATAGTTCGCAAAAACACTCAGGAGCTGGCTCATGTCGTCGGTTTCAAGAAGCACTAATTCAAAAATAGGCGCATAGGTTTGAAACGCGCAGGGCAGCTCATGCTTCACATTTGGATTCACAATTTGAACACAGTACCAAAACGATTCGTTGCTGTACTGGAGTTGATCGCACAGGTTCCTCTCAGATGTCTGTCTCCACTTTTCGGCGACAGCAGCGTAGTATCGTGAATGTCTGCGACGGTCGTTAAGCGGTCATTCTCGTCAAGGAGGTCGAACATCTGTAACATCTGATGCAAAGACCTCGGTTGGATCACGCCATTGACTGATGAGTGCGTGCAAACGAACCCCCAGTATGGGATAAACCTCATCTTAACAAGCGAGTCATGTACAGTTTCAGGCGATGACATAAGACCATTGAGCTTCTCACACTTCGTTCCCTAGGCTTTGTCGCTTCCCAAGAAAGACAAAATGGCGCCGCCAGTAGTCCAAAATATCTTCTATAGAGCTTCATAAAAAGAGAACCACCTCGACGGACATACGGTCTTCAGCGACTTCATGGTCATGCCCATGGCCAAGCACACAAGACCAAACTTACGGCGCAGCTCCCGCGACGAATTCAACAGGGCAGGAAAGTGCACAACAAAATCTTGAACGACGTAAAGCGAGCTCGTACTGATTCCATCCTCCAGAGCGTTGTTGAGTAGGTGGCACGGATCTTTGAAGTGAAGCGCCTTGAATTCGGGGTTGGAGAGTTGCAAGTCCTTGTGAAGCTTCTGCATGTAGGAAGCTGAGTCGGAGCACAATACAGCTACGTCGCCTAACACAGCTACGCGCGGTAAGCTTTAAATCGGTAAAACCATAAGATGTATCTATGAGCGCTTAGAACTTGCCCTTTCGATAAGGGACGGAACCAGCATAATAAAAAGTTGGGCGAGTTAGTGTTGGTCCAGGTCATACTGGCCCTTGAAATCGAGGTTTATCGGATAAATCCGAATTGTCAAAAATTTTACCGGCGAATGTTTATTGGATTTTTTCGGATAAAACCGAAAACACGGAGGCCTAGTTATAGCCGATATCGCGGCGGCGTTCACTTTTTTCGGTTTCCTTATAAAAATAATAAATGTCATTGAAATAAAGCGTGACCAAACAAAGTTCGCGTTTAGTTCGCTGTAACCGATGATTCACTGTATCATTGTTCTTTATAGCGCGGCTCAACTGTTATATGTAATGGAATGTGCATTCGGCAGCGCAGGACTAGTGCTATTAAAAAGAAAGAGTGCAAGTAAAAATATGCGTTGTGGTATGAAATAATTAAAAATAATCTGTGTGCTTCGGCCATTTTCATGGTTCTGTACTAATTTCCTGTGACTGTTAGTCCTGAGGCTTCGGAAGTGTTGTTTAAAGGGTCGAGAGGGGGTGGGTTGGGGTGTGGGACTTGACGCATCTGCAGATGCATCGAGTTCTGGCTGGATTTCGTGTAATGCAAGTTCGCATCTCATCAACCACTTGCGATCAGTGCACTCTGCCTGGAAAAAAACAGGGCAATAAAAATTAAAAGAATGGTCAAGAATAAAAGAAAACGCGGTATTACACCGATATAGATTACGTTAAAGGGAACCTGGAACAATACTTCAGGAGCGAGAAACGGGTCCACGTGGTTTCTAGGATTGTAGTAATATTGCCCTTAAGGAATGGATGTCAGTTGAATTAAGGCTTACACGGGGCAGGCGTCTATAGGTAAATGAAGCAATGCACGGGGTTGCTGTGCGGATAGACATGGATATTGATTGCGTTTGTCTTGCATAACCGCATGAGCATGACGGAAGCTGAAGCTTCGAGAAAGGGAAGGCTGAGCTCCCCCGTCTTCGACGACCGGGGGGTCTCTGCGCCCCACTCACCCGCTTGCGAAGCCCCTGGTTTATAGTCTGCTTTCTATGAAGACAATTAAAACAAGACGCTGACCACGATAAAAGCAAAAAGCAAGACGCGTCGTGAACAAGGCTCCCGTGTGGGAGCCGAAACGTCTTGTTTTTTGCTTTTATTGTGGTCAGTGTCTTGTGTTAATCGTCTATATGTGTTTTTCTGACCAGATGGGTTTCCGTCCAACTCTCGACTTCAGTTTGCTTTCTGCAGCATTAGGGACACTACCAAGAAGCCGGACAACCTGTGGTCCCTATACAAATCAGCGACTGAGACCATTACTTCGCTGTAAGGAACGCTATGTTATACACGCATGCCATTCATTACTTGAAAGTGGGGCGCGCGAAACAGATGCTGCTTATTGTTGCGGGACAAGACAATAAGCTCCAGACAAGGCAAGGCTCAAAACTTTTATCTTTTTATAGTTTTAAAACAAGTAAAACAATGTCGTTTGCTGTTACACGGAGCAATAAATCACGCACCTGGCTCTCGGAGAGCAGGCGCTTCTGGCACTTGCCTCCCCAGCTGTAGTAGCCCTTGGCGCACTTGCACAGGTTGTCCGTGCAGGCGCTCCCCTCTGGGCAGAGCCGGAACGCGTCGCAGATGCCGTTCAAGGAGGCGTTCTGGCTGCACGTGTCTCCGCGTAGCTCGAACGACTCCTGCGAAGAATTTGCGGCCTGTATTTCGTTGCTCTTTCAGTTTTCTCAGAATGTGATTCGAAAAAGTAGCCGCAGATGTATAGCCTCCCTCATTTCTTCGCTGTCTTTCATTGAAGAGAAGCTGCCATTGTGGGACGGCATGAGCCACGATATCCAGAGTGGCATAAATAAAGAACGGATCAGTACTTAAAGGGACACTAAAGGCAAATATTAAGTTGACGTTGATTGTTGAAGTAGGGGTCCAGAAACCTCGTATTGCTACCTTTATGCCAAGGAAGTGCTTATTTTGAAATAAAATCACGTTTTAGTGGTCCGCATCGCTTTAGCGCACTTCAAATCACCCGCCTGAAAGCGGTATTTCGCACGTCACTGTTGCCGTTCTCAACGTTGCCCGCCTTTACAGCGCGGCGGCGTGCACCATTCGGGCATCCGGCAACATCACATGGATGCGGTATATTGTCGAACTTTCTGTCAGAGCGACTTTCACGAGCGTGCAAAACACACGCGGCAGTACGTGATACCGAAACTACCACTGAGACGCGACCGCGTGAGCGAAGCAGGGCGCAGGGCGAAGCGCAGTTTGGCGAAAACGAACTTTTGAACCACGCGCGCCGTTCCCCATGGCAACGCCAAAGAGGTTCTTTTTTCCATGAATCAAACAGAAACGAACAAGCAGCATTTTATTGCGTCCCTTGATGCACGGAAGGTTCTTTTTTTTATTGCAGCTAGTTTGATTACTAGCGAATAATTGTATTCAGACACTCACACGTCATCGGGATCATTTCCAAAATGTCCCACTCGTGGCGCTCATCGTGTGATACATTTAGCTTAATTTCTCGGTAAGTAGGGCACTGCTGTTGATAATATTGGCGTTTTAGACGTTGTCATACATTGAGCTTTTACTCTGACATAAATTGTTATTTGCCTTTAGTGTCCCTTTAATAATGATCTCAGTAAGGTGACGTTATAGGCGCCGCCACGGAGGGGGGGGGGGGTTCATTCCCCTTTTCCCGAAATTTTATGGTTTCGCATGCGTATATACGTGGACCGACGTATGAAAATAGTGTCATTCTCGCATGATAGGTAACGCGCACTGCTGCAAAGATCCGTGGGACGATCGCGACGTTAACTGGCTTGCACGAGCCTCAAGCACACTTGGAAATATTCGGCACAAGCGTGCAAGCGAGCTGGACTCCTTCCCAAGAGGCAGTGCGTCAATGTATTCAGAAGGAAGAGAGGAAATAGTTGGCAGCGAAAGGCCAGCTTGGGACTCGAGTACCAAGCTGGTTCAGCATAGCCTTCCATGTCTTTTTTTTCTTTAATTTTGACGTCACTTGTGGGAGCAATACTGCAAGTTGGCCTAGTTGGAACACATTCACCTTAAAGGATTCGCGCAAGCACACGGAGACAAAGAAGCGATACACAAGCATGGAGGAAGGAAAAAGGAAGGAGGGAGCATTACGTCACGCGATTGAAGCCCACCGTGTCGGCCCAACACGTGATCAAAATGCCAGAGCACGCGGGTAGGTTTTAGTACTACCGGTGGAGTTCTGTTTCTGAACCTCCGCTGTGAGCCGGCCGGCCGGTGTGAGCGCGCTTCGATTAAAAGCTACCGGGTGCCATACCCGAAATCTCGGCAAATCTCATTTTTTGCGGGATCTTGACGCAAAAGGTCACGTGTTGGGCCGACACTGCTGGCTTCAAAACGAGTTGGCTTGCCAAGGCTTGGCTGCGTAACGTAATGCTACCTCCTTTCTTTTTCCTTCCTCCATGTACACAAGGATGAGCGCTCATTCTTGTGTGTCTATTCTTTGTCTCCGGGCGCTTGCGGGAATCCGTTAGGATCAATTATAGGAACGCTCCAACTGAAAGTACGCTGTCGCCGTCACCGTGATGTTCGGTATAAACACCACGCGCATTAAGATCCTAGTGCGCCTTGCCTGTGGTACGCTGTGGGATCCGATGAGTGCGTGCGGGCAAGGGATGGAAGAGCTCACCCGCTTGGTTCCAGAAGACGACGAACGACGTTTTGCGACCGTTTCTCGGGAAATTTTGTAACGTCTACATCGACGATATAGTAGTTTACTCCCGCAACGAGGACGAACACTCAACCCCTCTTGCTAGTGTACTTCAAGCACTTTGTGATGCCGAGCTCAAGCTTAATGACAAAAAGAGAGTTTTTACAAAGAAAAGTGGTGTTTCTGGGCAGAGTATTTGATGGCCAAACCAAGACAACAAAACAGGAATCGGTCGAACAAATCGCAAAAAATGCTGAAGCCCTATGCCGTACACTCTTTGCGGGTATTTCTGGGTTTTGCGGGGTGTTTTCGGTCATTCATAAGATATTATGGGACAAAAACCAAATGCCTCACAGAAATGACTGAGAAGAATCAGCGATTTCAGTGGACAGCAGAGTGTGATTCCCTTTATCACAGCCTTGTGAGCATCATTTCGTCCGATCCGGTTCTGACTCTTCCAGGCTTCAAGTTGCCCTTCGAGCTGAACACCGACGCTTCTTATTATGGTACAGGTACAGTGCTTCATCAAAGAGATACAGACTCTCCACGGAGCAGGCAACAGAGGGTCGTCGGGTACTATTCGTACACCTTCTCGAAAGCCCAACTCAACTACACTACTACCGAGAAAGAAGCCTTGGCAGTACGCCATTTTACACCTTACCTGGATGGCAGGAGCTTCACGCTCTTTACTGATCATCAAGTCTTACTGTATATCCTTAACCTCGCAGAGTCTAGAGGACAAATCGCAAGGTGGGTGCGCGAACTGCAGCAGTTTGCGTTCGTGGTCCATCACAGGCCTAGGGAGCACCTCAAGGAGGCAGATGCACTTTCGGGACTTGGGGTTATTCCTGATCAAGAAAATATCAACGCAACTCTGTTGTGGGAGGGAACTGAAGAACTCAAGTTCCACGACGGAAGTTTGCAGTCCCAGAAACAATGGTGCCTCGAATCTTGGTACTTTATCCCGACTCCCCGCACTTAGGCGGACACGACGGTTCATGCAGGGCTTATCGCAAGATTCATCAGCGTTTCCAGTGGAAACACATGAAAGATGACGTCCAGCGGTATGTTCAGTCTTGTCATCAATGTCGAATTCACAAAGGCAAGTACCTTCAGAGAACGGACGAAATGGTCTTGCCTCAACACTCCGACATACCGTTTGAAGTCGGCCAGGTGGATTTCGCAGAGCTCAAGAAGAAGGCTGCAGGAGTATGAAAGGAGTTTCTAGTGGCAATAGACCAGTGCACAAGAACAGTGGCTGCACGGCCGGGAAGAGAAGACGCAAATAGTGTTATTGCTCTTTTGAGCCGAGAGATATTTAAAGGGGTCATGAAGCACCCCTTGGGCTGATTGAAAAAACACATCCTGCGGAAAGCTGACACGGCTATGAACTGCTCTGCCAAATATTACAGTCGTGCGCGCCGCGTAATGGCCACAAGCGGAGCGCGAAGTTGCCGTTTCCCCAGGCACCCTCTTTTCAAACAGAGGCCGGTTCTCACTCTCGTCGGTGGGCGGGGCGTCTGTCCGCTGTACGTAGCAAGAGACATAGCATGCTTATTGGCCGATAGCCGACGTAAATCGAGAGCGGCGTTCGGATCAGATGCGCTTCTTGCCGCGGGGTGCCACCACTTGCCGGCGCCGCACTCCTCAGTACACGGTAGCCGCACTCGCGCAAGCGAATCACAGCGGGAGAGCGATCGCGTTTCATGACGCGCGCTGGCGTAACTTCTTTCCCCCATGCCATCCCTCCCTGTCTAGCTTCCAGTGCGCTCGCCGGCACGAGAAAAGAGAGAAAGCGCTGGGAGCGTGCGCCAAACCCCCGTAACTCCGCTGATTCTTGACGGATTCGAGAAATTTTTGCGGCAATCGATTCGGGAGGCAGTACACTCCGATACTGAGGCCATTAGATCATTACTTGGAAAAGTGGTTCATGACCCCTTTAAGAATACCAAAGTAGTGATATCAGACAATGGACCAGCGTTTATGAGCCAGCGTTTGCAAGAGTGGGCGAAGGAACAAGGAGTTATATTGCGACGCTGCGCGCCGTACCATCATGGCATGGCAGAAAGAACCATACGAGATTTGAAGCGGTTCATTTCAATGTACCCACGTTTTCAAGGTGGATGGAGGTGTTGCTCGAAAGCAGCTGTTGCTCACCACAATCGGTCGCACACTGCGAGCATCGGCTGTAGCCCGTATTTTGCGGCATTGGAAAGGCACCAGAGTTTCCTGCTGATCAGCAGCTTCGTATTGCTGACCGCCTGCAATTGTGTGAAGAACGAAAAACTTCGGAAGCATACCAGCGATACCTGGAAGGAATGGAGAGAAACTTCGACCGCCGCCACAGCACGCGGATACCCCATATACTGTAGAACGATCTGATACTCGTGAGAAAAGGCCTTCCCGGCACGAATCGGGTGTATATGGGACCTTATCGCGTGGTGCAGACTGCAGTGCAACAAGGCGTTCTCAAGAGGTTTGGTTACGTCAACGGTGACGGTGTGCTGGAGTTCGCGACCAGTGGAAACGTCTTCATGTATCATCCCAGGAGGGATGAGACTTCAAAGAGGGGGAGTGTACGTGGACATCGTGAAGAAGTTCTGAGGGTATGAGGGAAGACGACGAAGATGAGGGTGTTCGGAATAAAGAACATGGCTGACACCGCAGCCTAGCCCAAATGTGTATTATTACAAGTAGCAGCAGGAGCAGCAGCAGCAGCAACAGCAGCAGTAGTAGTAGTAGCAGTAGTAGTAGTAGTAGTAAGTAGTAGTAGTAGTAGTAGTAGTAGTAGTAGTAGTAGTAGTAGTAGTAGTAGTAGCAGCAGCAGTTGTAGTAGCAGTAGTAGTAGCAGTAGCAGCAGTAGTAGTAGTAGCAGTAGTACCAGTAGTAGTAGTAGTACCAGTAACAGCAGTAGTAGTAAAGCAGCAGTACCAGCAGTAGTAGTAGTAGCAGTAGCAGTAGTAGAAGTAGTAGTAGCAGTAGTAGTAGCAGTAGCAGCAGTACTAGCAGTACTATAGTAGTAGTAGCAGGTGTCACGCAGGTCACGTGACCAGAGGGGGGAGTGAATAAATAAAACGAAATGATGAGGGTAATGCTCGGAATGATGATGATGCACGTGATCTCGCTAGCCAATCACATACAGTCGCGCGCTTACAGCTTCGCTGTCCGACGGTTTCCACGACGTGGAACTGGGCCTTTTTTGGGAGGGGGGGGTGGTGGAAAAGTGATAAGTCGAGAACATGGCTTCATATCAACACACCTGGCAGACGCACTGGTTATGGTAGCAGCGCTGGTTGCGCTCGTCGCAGTGCTCGTCGACGAGGCACGCCTCTCCGAGCTCCTTCCGCAGCAGGCAAGTGCGCAGCTCGTCGTACCGTACCGCCAGGAGTGGGTCGCACAAGCACAGGCCTTCCCCGTATGGTCGCGTGCTGCACACGACGCCTTCGCCCACGCACTCCCTGGTGGCGACGCGTACCGAAGGCTGGTCGGGAGACGGGCACTGGTCGCCGAAGCCGCTGTGCAGCCGCTCGACGCCAGCACGAACGGTGGCGGACAGGTGGAAAGCGGCGGGAATGCGGCGCAAAAGTTGGATGCGGCATGTGACGCTGGTGCGCTGACCGAGCGAAAGTAGGGACCCGTTCAGGCTGACGAAGCTCACGTGTAAGTCGACCCCCTGATAGCAAGGAAGATATTAAGAAAAAAAAAAAGAATTGTTACCGCTTAGATATGATTATTAGGCGCCGTTGTGGAGGACACCGGATTAATTTTGACCACCTGGGGTTCGTTAACGTGCCCCTTAATCTAAGCACTCGGGTTATCCTGATTTTGGTCCCGTCAAACATCGGTCGCAGTGATCTGGGAATCGAACCCGCGCTCTCGGCCTTGCTTGGCAGTACAGAACCGCAGTCGCTAAGCCACTAACTCATCGCGGCGGGTCATGGAGGAAGCTCCATGTATGCGCAAGATGGCGATATATTGGCCTCTCGACCCACGAAATAAAGAGTTGCCAGTCTGCACTATGTTCTGCCTTCCTGTTCTCTCTTTCCGTTTGCGCAGCACGTCAATAGTTTAGTATGTACCAACTAGTCTGCAAGTAAGTTAAGAGGATCTCGGGTGATGTGGTGCTTGAATCCCACCGCTGCCGCCATGCATGTCGCCTTCAACTGGTTTCAGCCAACGGGGCGGATTACGCCTAATCTGTACACAGACGACTGGGACGTGGCTGAGCTGTGACGAATCGTGCCACAAACAGCACGTCAATGGTCCTCTTTCGTGCGACGCTATCAGGCAGCACTGCTGTTTACTATTCTAATGTGCACTAAATTAGCACTGAGACCCGTCATTGTCCGCAAAACTGAGACGGCGATGGGTCCCATCATGGAGTCCACAGTGACGACGCATGACCGACTAGCAGATAACACCACTATCAGAGGCACGGACAACACATGTGTGCGAAGGATGACAAGCGTACAAGCCTCCATGTTAAAAAGACTGGGTGTGCAAACACGGACTCAAGAGAAGTCAAGACACCACAAACGGCGTTTGTGGCGTCTTGACTTCCTTCCTGTGTCCATGTTTGCACGCCCAGTCTTTTAGCATGAATGCGCACAATCTAGCTCATCTCTCCTATAGTTCGTAATAGCGGGTTATACGCCACAGTGATGCGCGTATGAGCGTCACTATATAACTGTGGCACGACAGCTGCGTGAGGCACTCACCATGAAATAAATGGTGACGCGGAGAGGTTCGCTCGTGAACGCCTCGTCGATCGGCTTTCCGTCGAGGGACCAAGAGAAACTGACGTCAGCGCCGGTGACGGCGATGCAGGTGAAGTTCGACAGGGAACCGTCCGTGAGCACGCCCTGCGAGGCTTCCAGCGAGTAGAAAGGCAGCTCCCTCCATTGGCCCTTCTTCGTGATAGCGTCATCCAGATCACCGGCCAAGGCAGCGTGCGGCCGCGACGACATCCAGGCAATCAGAAGAAAGCCACGCCTGCGTTGCAGAACCCAAAAGAGGAACATGACAAGAACAGCAACAACGCCTAGAAACAAAACAAAAAAAAAGTCAAGAAAAATGTGACAAGAGAGTGTTTTCTCGTATTCGCTTACTCTCTCAAAAGTAATAAAAGTTCACAGCCAATTCGACTTCCAAATTTTTCCAAAGATAAAAAAAAAGAGCTTTGGGTTAGGTGGCCCCAAACGTTGGGGCTCCCTGTCCGTTAGCATTTGTTGGGACGTAACGCGAAAAAATTAACGAAACATGAAAGTTGGTACGAGGCAGGTTGTAGCACTCTGTCCTCTCTCAAGTGCCTTGCGTAAAGCTTTTCGCACCAGGAAACATGACTTACCAAATGGATCAGCACGAAATAGCACAATTATCTTTAATTATTTTGCACCCTCTTGTTCGCAAAACCCTTAGCAACCTCCAACTCTTGGGGCCCTCGAACCTTCCCCTCGAACCTCGGGGGCCGTCGAACCCTCGAACGAAGGTTGTAGGTTCAGATCCCACTGACGGAAAGGGTGACTTTCCGTCCACTTTAATTTCTTTCAATTTAAGTAAAAAAATTACACTTTAAAAACAAGAAACAAAAACAAAATAATGTTCCCTATACGTTCATTGGCTTAATTGTATGTTGGTTTCATTAGTTGTATCTTTGTTATATAGTCATTAAGAACAAAACAATGTGTACATGTCAGAGCATGCTCGCCTATAGCATCGCTGCACGGTCAACTGCATAAGGAACAAAATCATGACCATTGTGTAAGAACGGAAGTGAAATGTGATGGAAATGTAATTCTTCAGAAGAACAATGATGGCGCACTTACCACTTGCACACGCAGCCTTCAATTCGAGTCCCAAAAGTCCCGAGGACCAACCGCTGGCGCACATTCCCTTGGCCCATCTTCTTCTTCTACTTCTTAGGCTTTGATTGGTATACCTCGGTGATCATTGCGTGATGTACGAAATTAATGCACGAAAGGGGACTCCCAATGTGTTTTGAACTGGCAATTTATTTATGAGAATGTGTGTATTTGCATAATTTATCTACCTCTCTCTGTAAGTAATATGAAGTGCACGCGCACGTACAAAAGAGAAAAAAAAATCATTCGACGTTTCGGCCGGGGACCGTTCATCGGTCTAAACGTAGAATAGGTGTTTTTTTTTGTTTCTGGATGTGCATCTGCAATTCATATTACCTATTATCCACCGGATCCAAAAAAGTGAACACACACACACACACACACACACACACACACACACACACACACACACATCATATATATATATATATATATATATATATATATATATATATATATATATATATGTCGACATCATTAACAATTTCGAACAGTGATCGTAATCTGTTTATTAAGGAAGTGCTCAATGACCATGCAGTAATGGAAAGGTAACCGTCCCTGCGTTAATGATACCCAATGCTGATTTTGTAGGATGCGTATGCTGTCACGGCTGTCGACGTGCGTCAGTTCCTGGACTCTTGGCGCTGCAAAACCTGGAAACGGTTTCGTAGACACGGTGAGTTTCGGCCTGCAGAATTGCTTCTTCGTGGATTGCGACAAACCAGTGCTATGAGTTATTACTTTCCGTTGTTCCGTTGTGTAGTGATTAAAAACCATTCATGTATGTATATAACAAACACGTAGTTCAGACACTGAGACGCTTATTTTACAGCATAGCTGCTATGGTCGAGGTCTGCCGTGTGTAGTAGATAGGAAATTATCATCATCATGAACCGGCACGCGCTCTATCACTGTCCGCACTCTGTGCAGCTAGAAGCTACAACGTGCTGTCCCTGATCGGTTTTCGCCACCCGTGTGTTCCCCTTGTTAATTTTGATCAGTGTGACGAGTAGCGGGATTTGTCCAATTTTAGAGGCAAATAGGTGCTATACGCGTTAAACAGAAGAACTGTTATGGTCGAGGTTTGCCTAAAGGCACACAGAGGAAAAGACAGGAAGACGCAGACTAGAAAAAAGACAAAAAATGAGAGCAAGCGTAGCCATGCACAGTATAGTATAGGAAGTGGCGGGAAAAAGACAGGTGAGAGGGTAAAAGACAAGCTAAGTCAGGACGAGCTAGGTGCCCACCAGCTCTGCTGTGACCCAGCATCGCGCGACTTAGTGCGAGCAGCGCTAAATTTTTTTTTCGTAGAACGAGTACACACTCATAGGATCTGGTATAGCAAATGTCTTGGTTGCCCTTAGATGACCAGAAAAAACTACGGAACAAAATTGACATTTTTAGTATAGATAAAATGTAGTCAGAGCATTCACTAAAGGGCCATTCCATGCCAAACGTCCCAGACATCGCGCTCGACTCTCTCAGAATTTGGTCATTTTAATGCACCATTTCCCCGCCTACAGCATTTCTGCAAGACAAAAATTTTTGTTTTCTTAGCAGTGATTTGCCGTAGTGGGTGAAACCTAAGTCGATGAAGCGTTCATTTAAAACGCCTGGCATTGTTTTAGCCGTGCCAGTTTCCCGAATTCTTACCACGCCATAGCTACCGCGTTGAGACGCCGAGTTACAGAGTGCACAGTCTTTGGTATTGGTCCATATTTAAATTAACGCGAACCACTATTCTGAGTTCAGAAGATGATTTTATTAAGCATCAAAAAGCCCGCTTTATGAGTTAAACTGAGAAGAAAAAAATGTGCAGTGATATGAAGGACGTACACGTCATCATAAAAAAGCAATACTCAAGCCAAAATGTAGACTAGAGCATTAGTTCTAAAATTTATATAGTTCATGTGAAGCATACCGTATTTACTGGCATAACAACAGCACTATCTATAACGTTGGCCACTGTTGGCTAATTTTGGCTATCCGCTCTTACAACAATCCAAAGGCGTAAATAAATATGTCGTAATATATATATGCGTCTGTTTGTATAGTATATGTGACTGTATCACTCCATTAAATACTTCGCGCTCTACGGCAGGTCCTTTTAGGGAAATTCGCCGCATTCTTTTGTCAAAGAGTACGTGTGTAGCCTGCCTGCAGAATGCTATCTTATTTATCTGTTAACGACACACTCATACCTGATAAGTTGAACCCGGAGATACGATCTTCTTGCACTGACACTTGACCTGGATTTCTGGTACAAATCCATGTGTTCTAGGTATAAGGCTCAGGAGCTTTATTCTCACTGAAACAGTTGAAGCAATTATCGTAGCGCTCGATGAAGCCTTAAGTGTCAGGCAGGTGCGAAATATTGAATATTTTGTTTGGGAACAAGGTAAATTATATTGATATCTTTGTAAAACAAGCATGCCACATTCCCTTTGCAAAAGAAATGTTTCGGTTTTTGCTGGTGATGTTCGTGATCTTTGAAGGGAGATGTAACATTTTGGCTAATACAAATTAGTGGTCGTAGCCGAGATTATGGGCAAAGGGAAAATTACATCGGAATCTACGCTTTAAGAAGAGCATGACACTACATAAAAGAAAAAGAAAGACGCACTTATTGTATGTAGTTTAGGAGTCCGCGAGGCAAAAGGCTGCCTGACAACTTGGCACTTAGAGACGTATATAAATACAGCAGCCCATAGCGACAGCGACAAATATTAGTATACACAGCAGATATAAAAAAGCGTACAAATGTCATACCAACAGCCGTCAATGCGCCGTGAACTGTTATACAACAAAATAAACAAGCGCGGAAGGGGGTATTATGAAAGCTTTTTTCACTGTATCGAGATAACATACAACAAACTCAACATAAAAGAAATTGTTTTATTTAATTCAGTTCACTCTGATTTTATTTGTAGTCAGCAAGATAAGTGCACGGAACATAGCAATGCATAAATCAAACTAATATTTTATTGTGCGTATTCCCACGGTTGGCAAAATAATTTGCCAACTGTGGGAAACGTCTAATAATTTTAAGTGCGTTTATGGTTGTTTTTCAGAGTGGAGTTTGCAACTTTCAAAAATTCACGATCTGTCAAAATAAAAACATCGTCTCGATCGGTGCCTAATCTCAAAAGGTAGCAACATGTGTCCGTGAAATAAACAAAAGAAAAGATAAGAAATACAGCTACGTGTGAACCGTTAGCTTTCTGCATTTTTACCGTCCGTATTTTTAAGCTGCTCTGAGAAGTAAATATTCTCGACACCCAAATAGTTACTTGGAAGTGTGTTGCAGATTTTGCTTCGTTTCACGACTAGAAGTACAGCAGCTGTAAGTACTTCAATTACAGGTACTTTAAAAGTACAAGTACTGCGGATGCTTACTTTGTTCCATGGCTGCCTCATCACATTTGCAGGATGAGTTTTCAGGATTGGCGATACTGATCGGCCGTTGAAAGTGCGGATCTGCTTTCCTAGAAAACCTCTGTAGAGCTGCGAAATACAGTGCAACGGTAATTAAACAGAAATGTGATCACTAGAAGGACAGCAATACAGCTTGCAGCGAAATGTGAGTCAAAGCCATCTCTGCACTATATCCTCTACATGAGGCACCTGCACTTACGCAGTGGGACAAGTCGACAAAGAAGCGTGAGACCAACATAATATGTCATCCAGAAATAATTTATGATAGGATGAAGGTATTTTTCAATTTTTGTCGGATGAATCACGGGAAGAAGCAAAGAGTGATATTGTGTTTTAGAATATAATGCGTCACGCCTTAAGCACACGGAATCTAGTTAACATTAGTGGTTATAATTTTTTTGGCCAAGATAACAATTTACGCTGCGGTATTTTCCGAAATTCCTCAGCTATTTGCCAAATCGACGTTTATGAAGATGTACTGTGCAGGCTAGAATTAGTGAGTCGACTAAATTTCTTGATTCACTGAAACCAATACCAGCCGGCGGCCGCTCTCACTTTAAAGATGAGTGTCGTTACTTACGGTCGCCGAATGTGTCCAACCCCGTACCAAACATCATCTCTGGCTGCTCATTTAAAGGCATGCTGCCCAGCGCTGGAACAAAACATTCGCCAAACAATGTACATAGAGATGCAGGTGATTCTATATAGCAGTCTTTTTCAAGGACATACTAGCATGAATAATTGAATCAACGAATCGTTCTCTCACTAAATGGGTACCAGCTACAATTTTACTAAGAATTCTGAATTTTTCTCATTACGCGTTTATTGCATATTTTTTTTTCGTCAAGCAGATAACCGATTCATTATTTCTCCGGTGTGATTTTTTTTAACCTTCTAATCTACCCTGCGATAAACCGGTTGAGCGTCATCGCGTTGGCAATATCCAAATCAGTTGTCGCATATCTGCGCTGTCGTACATTTGTTTCAGATGATCCAGATGTTACTAACAACTTTTTGTTTTACTGTATTTCGTTTAAGAATAAGAAAGTTCGAAGTTCAAAGCTTGCGTGTCAATTTTCCACATCTTGCTTTATTCACGTGAAGTTATTGTCATAAGAATGAAACGTTCAAATAACGAAATATTTGCCAAGTTATTCACCTTCAGGGTTCAACGGTAACTGAGCTCGCTGAACTCTTTGCATTGGTTCAACAACCTGCATTGTTTGACGAGGCATTGTTGGTACATTCGGAGGCGAGGCGACAGGGAGCGCATGAAAGTTTCCTGAAAGAAATCACAGATGGAACGTGCTTTTAACCAAGCCGCTGATAGTAAAAACACATTCTTGCCGTGAGATCCACCAAATTTTAAAAGTTGCTGCTTATCCGCATCCAAGCGCCGAATTATAGCTAAACAATGATGCATCATTACCATGTTCATTCATTCTCCAGGATGACCGTATAGTTCTTTTTAACGCGATAGCGTTAAAGAGCTCGTTTCGCAGAAATCCCGGTGTCAGCGTTGTCGTCGTTGGTTGTCAGCGAAAAATCAGCGTTGTCCGTGATCGAAAATTGGAGATAGATGCAAATAAATAAAACGTTCTGTTAGAGTGGGAATCGAACCCAGGCTTTCTGCGCGGCAAGAAGGTGCTCTACCGCAGAGCGACGCCAGTGCTTGAAACTATTTTAAAAAAACAACAACAAAAACATACGAATGTCACGCAGTGCGGGGAGCCTCCTTAAAGGGACACTAAAGGCAAATAACAATTTATGTCAGAGTGAAAGCTCAGTGTATGACAACTTCTAAAATGGCAATATTATCAACAGCAGTGCCCTACTTACCGAGAAATTAAGCTAAATTTATCACAGGATGAGCGCCACGAGTGGGACATTTTCGAAGTGATCCCGATGACGTATGAGAGTCTGCCTACAATAAATCACTGGTAATCAAACTAGCAGCAATAAAAAAAGAACCTTCCGTACATCAAAAGGCGTAATAAAATGCTGTTTGTTCGTTTCCGTTTGATTCATGGAAAAAAAGAATCTCTGTGGCGTTGCCATGGGGAACGGCGCGCGTGGTTCAAAGGTTCCGTTTTCGCCGAAGTGCGCTTCGCCCGGCGCCCTGCGGTCGCATCTTAGTGGTAGTTTCGGGATCGCGTACTGCCGCTTGTGTTTTGCGCGCTCGTGAAAGTCGCTCTGACAGAAAGTTCGACAAAATGCCGCACGCAACGATCGACGCCGGCACTACGAGCCCTCAGCGGCATACCGCGTTCATCGGGGCTCAAGTCGCTGAATTGGAGCCCAGTGTCGCGAGCCAATGTCTCGTTGTCAAGTTCTCAGTCCGCATCCATTGCGGCGATTGCGGCAAGCTTCGATGGCTTCGATGGCCGTTGTTGCTGCTGTGGGTCGCGCTACTTTCGCTCTGCTGCTACTAGTGTCGGCGGCCGCGCAGTAAAGGCGGGCAACGTTGGGCACGGCAGCAGTGACGTATGAAAGTCTGATTTTAGGCGGGTGATTTGAAGTGCGCTAACGCGATGCGGACCACTAAAATGTGAGTTTATTTCAAAATAAGCACTTCCTTGGCATAAAAGTAGCACTGTGAGGTTTCTAGACCGCTATTTCAACAATCAACGTCGACTTAATATTTGCCTTTAGTGTCTCTTTAACGCATGTTAATATTGCGCGGCAGAAGCGTAGAATCACCCCAGGAGTCAAAATGTGTGAATTGCACAACGAGTGAGGGGTTGAAAGGCCCAACAGTTACAAAGCGTACGGGCATAATTGATCATCATTATCAGTACCGGCAACAACAAAGTGTGCAGCTGCGCAGGCACGCGCGTTGCCTTACGGACGCGTAGTGGGTACTTCACCAATACACAAAAGGAAGAATTATCGCGTAACGGGCACCGCGCAACTGTACTTGCAGTATCCGCTCCCCAATAGTCTGAAACGGCCGACTTTACGTCCACAGACGTCAGGGGCGTAGCCAAGGGGGGGGGGGGGTTGGGGGGTTCAACCCCCCCCCCCCGGAATTTTTCAATTTTGCTTGCGTATATAGGCACGCACACATACAAACGCACGCACGAACATACATAAAGTATGGTTGAACCCCCCCCCCCCCGAAAAAAATTTCTGGCTACGCCCCTGACAGACGTTCCTTTCCTTGCGGCACGGTTGAGGTGTCCACCGACAAGCGAAGCCCATCTAGCGATTGAGAAGGCGATGTGAACGGGGCCCGACTTCGCTATCACGTCCTACTCTTGAAGGCGAAGCTCAAGGGTCCTCCAAGTTTTAGATGCGAAGTATCTCTTGCTCGGGGGTATGTAAGGCAGCGTGGTAATCTGCACGCAGCGTCGTTGTCCGCACTCACACTACGCATGCGCGACTCTACTCCTTCCCTCTTTCCAACAGCTGCGCGTTACTCTTTCCCCTTCTCTACCAGCACCTGCTTGCGCTTCTCCTGCGTTCTCGCTTCTGCTCTCACGGCGCATACGCTACTCTCCTCCTCTAGTCTCCCCTCCTTCAAATAGCAGAGCGCTGCGCGCGTTCAGTCCAGCGCTTGCCTCGGTTGGCTCCTCTGAAATGCGGGCTCTACATGCCGAAATTCTCTCCTGCGCAGCGCCGCGATGAGGGCCAGCGCATGCGCCTCCCCTCCCCCTCTCTCTCTCCTCTCCTACGCTGCCTCTCTCTCGCGCGCCTGTCGACCGCGTTCCCCGCACGCCCTGTGAGAATTAACGGCCAGGCTAGAGGGAAGACACGACGAGCGTAGTGTTCCTCTTCGCGTTCCACGGCGCGAGGTTGGTAGCATGCCCAGCGAACGCCAACGGAACGCGATCGTGCAAGTGTTCCGGCTTCGCATCGCCTCATGGTCCCCTTTAGCGGGAGATGATGTAATTTTTTTTTTCAATGGCCATCGCTTTACATACGGCGTGTTTTACAGCGAAGCTGTGTACGGTTAGGCGAAACGAAAATCCGTCTGTCCTTATGTTGCTAAAAACTTCTGCATTGGCTGCGCCGACAGTAACGTCATTCTCTACGTCGCACACAAGCACGCCCGCCATTGGCTGCGCCGTCAGTGACGTCGTTCATTCCGTTGCAGCCGAGCCGCTGGGCTCGCGCGCAGCAGTTTCAACTTGCAACTTCAACATGGGCAGGCCACGGACACTGATTGCACGGATTCCCGAATAGCAGACAACTTTCGAAGAACAGCGCCGACAGCAGAACCGTGAGAGAACTCGTGTTCGCTGGGCCGATGCTGCAGTCCGGGCACAAGTACAGACCACCCGGGTGGCCAAGCGCAAGCAGCAACTGCGTACTGAGTATCCGGCAGCCTGCCAAGCCGCGCTAAATCGCGAAGCGGAACGCAAGCGCCAATGGTGGGCGGATGCTGCTAACCACGACGCCGAGCTAACTCGAGAGATCGAACGCAAGCGACAACGGCGAACCGAAGAGACGGCGTTGCGGGCAGAGCAGCGTCAACGTGGCAATGGCGGGAACGCGTTCGCCGGAGGATTAACCCATTGCTAAACACCGGGGCTGCACGTTTCGGCTTCGCCAGTTAACCATCTGTACTGAGTGCTCGGGTGGTGTTTTAGGGGCGAAGCTCCTCAGGGTGTGGGTCGTTCTCTCCTCTGTTGTAGTAGTATACAGTAGTAGTATGTATGTAGCCAGCTCTAGTTTAATAAATTGCTCACTAGATGAGCAATTCACTAGATATCATAATTTAAAAGACATCGTTGTGTTCCTTGATTTAATCACCTAAAAGACATACTTTGCGGGCAATCTACTCTAGTGAGCTTTCAACTTTTCGTCTTATTGTACATGATAAAGAAATTACTTCTACGAAAAACGCAAAGCACACCTTGAGCAAGATGTTTGGTTTTGGGACGCTTTATGTCGAAGCCGGAACACTTGCACGATCGCGTTCCGTTGGCTTTCGTTGGGCATGCTACCGACCTCGCGTCATAGAGTGCTCGCGTCGTGGAACGCGAAGAAGAACGCTACGCGCGTCGTGTCTTCTCTCTAGCCTTGCCGCTAATTCTCACAGGGCGAGCGGGGAACATGGTCGCTCTTGGCGCGCTCTCTCTTTCGCTCGGGAGCGGACACTTTCCCTGCATTTCACCGATCACAAAGCGGTGATAATGAAGGGACCACGTAAACGAGCAGTACAATAAAAGTTTGATGTTTAATATATACACGGTGTTTGAGACTCTTTGTATGGTGTACTGGGCGAATTTCAAGGAAGGGTTTCACGGTTTACAGATGATTCCCTCCGGAGCTTCGCCCCACTCATCATCATAAACCCCGTGAATATGTTTTACTTTTGACAACACAGATTTGTGTATAGAAATGCTATGACAGTGAGGCTCCTGTCGGCCAGAGTTGTACTAAGCACTATGCGCAAACTAATTAACAAAAGCTTGTCGATTATATTAAATTGTCAACTCGAGGGTAGTCGGTTATGTGGAAAATATGTAGCGCGTCCCAATTCATTCAATCTCGTTTATATATTGCCATGATCATGACTTCCTGACGCTCATCGCTGACACAAAGGCATCGATGAAAAGGGATTTGCGACGCCCGCGCTCCGCATCTCGGTTATAAAGCTTATTAATAACCTTCGATGCATTCACTTGATCAAGGGTCATATAAAAAAACTAGGGAAGCGAGCCTGATTCTCCCATGATAACGAGTCAGGTATAAGACATTCACAACGGTAAAATAAATCTTTCGTCCTCTTTCTTTAAGTACTATGGGCTATCGCGAATGTTCCGAAGATAGGCAAAGGAGAGGTAACCTCGACAAACAACTAAACCACTAAATTCGGTTGCAAGCGTACTCTAAATCTTTAAATAATTTAGAATTTCTAAACGCAAACGTAACGTGCGGATCCCGGCATTTTCCAATCATTGTTCAACAGAGGGAGGCCTTAGGGTTCTCCCACAGTAGAACATACGCAGCACTCTAAATCTTTGGCGAACCAAAAATTTAGAGTGCTGCGATAGTGAAGCCAATATCTTCTGCTGCGATAGTGAAGCCAATATCTTCTAAACACAAAGTGTTGACGTGTTTTTAATAACGCATACCGAATGGCAGCAGGGGCAGCTGTATAAAGCTCTCCCATATTAGACTACTGTCCCGTGAATCGTTATCATGTTTTCTAAGCACGAAAACTGTTCAGATATGATGAAGGACAGCTGCGCACTGCTCTGCCGCAATGGGGTACATAGTAGTACTGTAAATCCTTCACCACTTGTTTCTTCGATTTATATATGCGAAAATTATTGCGTAATAAGGCGGCCACTCACGTTTTTGCGCCTGCTGCGGGAACTGATACACACGGACATGGTTCATAAATCCCGTGCCTGAAATGTTAAAGCAAACGGAAAAACTCGATGAATAAAACAGGTTATTGTGGGAGAAAGTCTTATTATTATTTGATATGACAGCGCACATGCACAGAGGAGAGAGAGGAAACAGAGATGGAGCCTGCTGACAATTGCCGACGAGAGAAGCCCAACGCCGGCCTGCATCTTTAGGAAGCAAGGAATCACTTGAAAATAGAAAAAAGAGAGAACCGCCACAGTGGAACACTAATTCTAATAAAATACTCGTTCTATGCAGCGAATTCATTGCTTTCATGTGCTCGCTGACAAAGCGATGGTTTTATGACAGCCTGTCGCCATGCCAGTCATGGACTCTCTAAAGTTCTTGCAAAAGTCCGTCATCGCATCCGATCGCGTGTCAGCATAAAGCCTGCGCAATACAACGAAAGTCAACGGCAACAACAACAGTTCGTCGATGACTTTTGAAAGAAAATTGCGCTGCAGTTGAATTCCAAACAAGGTATGGTTTAGAGAGAGCTTTTGATTATTATCTGAGCCAGGCACGTAGCCAGGATTTTTTTTCGGGGGGGTGGGGGGCAAGCTTTGATTGTTCGAAAGAAAGTCTTTCCATGGCAAAAAGAAAACAAAAGTTGCCCGGGCATATACAAAGCTAGACAAAGTTCAGATGGGGGGGGGGGGGGGCGGGCTGCCCCCCCCCCCTTCCGTCTACGTGCCTGGTCTGAGTTTGCGGACATAAATACGGGGTAGGAGCAAAAGGAGCACGTTTGCAAACACTGCACCATGTTCACTGAACGTGCTCCTTACGCTGCTGCACTGTCTTTGGCGTGAATTTCCATTATTGATAACGTTACTATTTTTATAATAGTTAGCTCTCTGTTGTCAATGGCTGAAGTAACTAACAGCCCGACCAGTAGCACGGCCACTACATAAAAAGAGCGGCCGTGCGAGTATTGTTACCAGTAGCTATTCTGCAGGGGCGTAGCCAGAAATTTTTTTCAGGGGGGGGGGGGTTCAATCATACTTTACGTATGTTCGTGCGTGCGTTTGTATGTGTGCGTGTATATATACGCAAGCAAAATTGAAAAATTTCGGGGGGGGTTGGACCCCCCACCCCCCCCCCCCTTGGCTACGCCCTTGCTATTCTGGACTCCAACGCAAGGCTGGCGACAGTGCGGTAAGTATAATATCGCTGGTCATAGCACTTGTCGCAAAACGCGATGAGTTACGTATTGAAGCTTATCATAAATCACTGAGGGAGGTGGACTTTATAAACAGCGATCATTGGTACTTTTCCGAAAAATGTCGGTTACGTTAACACAAACTGCCAATTTGTTCCAAATTCTCTATTTGGACATTGAATGAGGCACACTCGAGGATGTGCGATGCTATTACAGAAACTTGCGAATACTACAATACGAGAATGTAGCATTCTCTTTTATTTGTAAAGTGAATTAATGGTTTATTTTATTCGAAAAAACAATTATTTGCGATTTAATTCTATTTGGCGTCCAAAATTACTATTCCAGCACCCTTGTTGAATACTCACGCTGCTTAGGAAAATGATAAACTCGAACGACATCAGCAGGCGACAGCCCTGAAATAAAAAAAAGATTTACAAGTTAATTATCAATATGTTTCATTATGTCTAAGTTCTTAATGCGCTAGGTCTTGAATACGTTTCTTGGTGTATGTCTGATAAGGTTTGCACGCGAGTAAAATTTTCTGACATTCTCTTATGGGGAAAAAGAACAGTGAGTAATTACTAAATATAGCGTGAAAAAAAAGAGGCGAAGGAGAAGTTGGAGTACAAATGAATCTAATTAGACTGCCTTTATTGTATAATATCGTTCCCATATGAACTCACTTATGTTATCGTGTTCACGAAGTACATAACCTTTTTATTGCTACACACTTGCTTGTCTTGAAAATGTATACTATATTTACATATACCTACCAAAATGTTGAACTGCACAGTTCATTTATTGCCTTTTTTTTGTTGTCGCTGCTGTGCATGGTTACTTTTTATTTCGGCTTTTCCTTTGTTATTTCCTAGTTTTAAGTCATATTTATATTGCATGCCAATAAACAAAAAAAAAAAGGAAAACAAGGAAACAAACAAGTGTAACTGCGTGGGCTGACTATCAACTTTTGTTTCTTCATCTTAAGCTTCTCATAAAGCTTACCAATAACATATGTAAAATGCAGTTTGACATCACATTAGTTCTTTCATGCTGCATGCTCTTTGAAACGTTTTTTTTTTTTCATTGCCATTGTCATTAAAATGCGCCAAAATCTTCATATTCAGCTTTAGCACGGCTTCGCGATCGCCCATAGAGAAGTACGTAATACTCTCAAGCGTCGCCCATTTTTTCTAGACATTTTCTTTGTGCGATGCTAAAGGGACAACTCTTGAAAATGAAAGCGCTGCTGTCAAAATAATTTTACGTTGTGACGAGGTTGTTGGTCTTTTTGGAGTGTCTTTGCACAGTAGTCACATCAATACAAAAAATTGGGGGACCCTTAAGCTTCGCCTTTAAGAGTTGAACGCGATAGCGAAATCCGGCCCCTAGTGCGCACTTCAACCACTAAGTGCATACTTATTAATGTGTATTGTTACACACACACACGCACGCGCGCGCGCGAATTTTACAGGCTTTCGATCAAGGAGGTTTAAAACAAAATTCTGGAGTGGAAGCTCTCGAAACGCCTTGCCATTGAAAGTGAAGCCAGCTTTTGCCCACCAAAGAGTTCGCAAACATGCTCTTTTCTGGTGGTGCCTACTTAGAGATCAAATGGCTTTGATCTGTTATTGTAAATGCTACGTCAATTATAAAATAAAAGATCCTTGTTGCCGACAAAAGTAACCCGTCGAGTGCAGTATTGACGATTGATGTCCAATAAAATTTGCCATGACTTTGAAGCTTACTTACGAAAACTAGTAACACAAAGACACACTTACAGCAGTATCTGACCCATAAAAGTTACCATAATTAAACTTCTCTGGCGTGCGTGGAAAACGTTCGCTTTCCTTCGCCAAACGCTGATGGTTTATCGTGCCCCTAGAAAGATGGCGGGTGCAGCCGCCATCTTTTGGTGGGCACGGCTTCACTATTGCGCAATAATCGCCACTCCAGCAATTTTTTTAACCTCCTTGCTTTCGATCTAAAGCAAGAGTCGCATGGCCTCCAAGATATACGCCGCGCGCCGGCCCTCTCGGATGCAATGAAAAGTCGAGACATATTTCTCACAATGCCTCACAGATGGCAGCACATTATCTAGCGTTTGCTGCGTTGGCTTGATATGTTTTCCTCTAGATGGACATAGTTGTCCATTTTTAGAGCTGTTTGAAAGTTCGTGTGTGTATTTAGCGGCGATGGCTGCACTATCCCGGCGTTTTTCGACGTAGTTTGATTGCCTCGCGAATGCGCCTACCGTATGGGCTCGTTTTCGTCGTGACACCTGCCGAACAAAATGCGTCGAGACTCCTTTCACTACATGACATTTATGTAGTGTTTTTGTCCGAAGCAGCTGCAAGCAACATCGTGGCTTTGTGGTAAGACACCTGCTTGCCACGCGAACGGCCCGGGTTCGATCCTCATTGGGGCCGAAGATTTTATCGTTTATTTTATTTGCTACTTTCTCGATTTTTCGCTCACGGATGATTTTCCGCTCACAACCAACGGTGCCGACGTCGACAGCGGAATTTCTGCGACACAAGCTCTCTAACGCTACCGCGTTAATACGTAACTCACAAACATCCTCATTCGTTCTGAAGGTACAGATAAGGGTGCGAACATTGTGTCGCTCGATACTCTTGAACCGGCCAGAGGTAGAAATATAGTTCTGCATGCAGTTATGCACGAGCCTACGACGAACACGTAGCCGCGAGAATTTTTCGAAATGTTGTCGTAATAGCGCAGTTAACACGCGATTGATGGTCTAAACGCGGCCCTCGCTCATTTCGCTCTTTCCTTCGCCACGCTCCCTTCGTCGGCTGGTATCTCCCCCTGGCCGAGTGCTCCTCCCCCCCTAGCAACACGACTAGAAGAGCAGGGAGCGCGCCTACCTGCTAGCGGACAAGCAGTTTCTTGTTGGACCAATGAACAGTGTCCGCTCCAGGTGACATCACCTAGTCGCACTGGTGACGTCACGAGGAGCGCTGGGGTTTGCCGAGAGACCCGGAGAGGAGAGCGGGATTGTTTATTTTCGCTTTATTTCTGTGGCGCGCCCGCGGCGCGCAGCGCTGCCGCGTTTGGCATTAGTGACTGTGACGGCATTTTTGAACGCGGTGCACGTGTTTACTTGAAATATAAAAAAAATTATCGGAGGTGGTTTAGGGGCCCTTTAAGCAACACCTCATCCGCCGCGGTGGTGTAGCAGTTACGGTGCTCGGCTGCTGACCCGAAGGTCGCGGGTTCGATCCCGGCCGTGGCGGTCGCATTTCGATGGAGGCGAAATGCTAGAGGCCCGTCCATTGTGCGATGTCAGTGCACGTTAAAGAACACCAGATAGTCGAAATTTCTTGAGTGCTCCAGTACGGCGTGCCTCATAATCATATCTCGTGGTTTTGGCATGTAAAACACCCGATATTATTATTATTATTATTATTATTATTATTATTATTATTATTATTATTATTATTATTATTATTATTATTAGGGAACACCTCAACAGAGAGGTTGCTACAGATTGGTATGAAAGCATGCTGCCTATGTATTATAAATACCGGAATATTCACGACAACGCGAAGCCAAATATTTGGCTGCTCATATATCTTGCTTCTGTCACATCTATAGGGTCAGTTGCATTTGGTCGGAATTTTCAAGGAATCATCGTCATTCCTTCCTCGCTACTGCGTCATAAGCCCGCGTGCTTGGTACGTCGGATGCTATAGATGAATAGAATCGGAGCAAAACATGCAGAACTTACAAAATGCGACCCATAGTTTGTGCTTGATACTTACGTGCCAATGGCATTGCGGCTAAGCGGCACAAACCCGGCACAGACGGGCTGCACGATGTTCTGTTCGGACAGCGGCTGCACGGTTGGCCTTTTTGGTAGACCCTAGACTGAATAATATTGCCCCTGTAGTGGAGAACGAAGACGCTGCAGAATTGATCTCTTATTTCTCAAGTAGACATCGAGTGAAATTAAAACGAGCCTGTAACCATAGGCGTGCGCAGGGTTCTGCATTCGGTCGGGGGGGGGGGGGGGGGCGAAGATTCACCGCAGCGCCCCCCCTCCCCTCCCTCCTCCCACTTGGCCGAGTCAGAAAGAAAACCAGCTTCGAAATGGATGCAAAAATGAAAATGAAGCGATGACGGGCTTCACACATTGGCCTCCCTTTAGTTTCCAGCTTCCCAGGGGTGAAGGTGGGAAAGTGAGCAGTTCTTAGGATGCAGCATCAGAGGCTCTCGGCCGCCATTATCGTCAAAAACGTGCATGGCCTTGAGCCTGCAATTTAAGTAGTGACGGATAGGACGTGATTGAGTAAAGGTGTGGAGAAGACTTGGCGCCCCCTTGGTTTATTAGGGGGGGGGCAACCATGACCCCCCCCCCCCCCCGTGTGCGCACGCCTATGCCTGTAACCACTTTTCCAATTAACAGTTCATGTAACAGGGCGGCACAGTTAAGCATAAATGAAAGGAGAATGAAAAGTTAATGTAATGCGTCGCAGCTTGAGATACATGCTACCGTTCATCGAGCCCCATACTAAACCTGCGACGCTCCACTATAACTAGTGCTCCGTGTTTTCGGATAAATCCGAAAAAAAAAACCCGATAAGCACTCGCCGGTAAAAATTTTGACAATTCGGATTTATCCGATAAACTTCGATTTTAACGGCCAATGTGACTCTGTTCCGCGTTATTTATCGAAAGGGCATGTTACATCGGCCGATACATCGGCCGGTTTGGCCGATATGAACTTTACCTCGCGTAGACTGGACCCATCGCACATTTAACGAAGGGCTTGTTGCGCACAGAGCGGGAGACGTCATTGTACGTAGGGCCCCTGGGAGCGCGAGACGACATCTTTATGTACGGTCCCCTGGTGGCACTGGGGCGCACCAGACAACTTAGAATGTACGGACCTCGTAAAGTATGCTTGCGTCTATTACAACAAGCTTTAAGGTTGCAATGCACACAAACGTAGGTGTTTTGTATTCAAGTATTTGTGCTTGGGTGTACACGTGTTTGTGCGTTCAAACCTTCCAGACAACTATAGAATGCGCTTCGTTAGTTCTGATGTTATCGCGTTCAGATATAATTTCATCTAAGGTACTGGAGTATTGAGAATAATTCATAATTAGACTCCGAATTTCAAGGAATTGGGGATTTACGAGAAATTACGACAAACGCTGAATTTCCGCTAAAAAACTAACTTCGAAAAACACCCTACAAATTTCAAGAAAAATAAACTCCGAAAACATGGATCCCCAACTATACTGGATCTAGGCCTAGCTCATGAACAGCACGACAACATGACGTGCAAGAGTTGACCAAAGAAAAGTTAAACATTGTCTACCTCCGTTTCATCTCTCGTGTCGTGCTTTCTTGCGCCTAATAATGTTCATAATAACGACAGGTTACAGCTGTGCTTGCAAGCGCGGCCCTTGTAGCAAGTTTGACAGAAAGATATTGCACATTTTTGCGCGCACTTACATGGGTCCGTAGTTGCACGTGTACAGCGTGCGGTACCAATCCTCGTCCTTAATCTTGAACCTTGCTTTGCCGCAACCAACGTGAGTGGTTTTCGCCCAGATCAGCTGTGCTTGAGAAAAAAAATGATTAAGATGCGTACATTGGCTTCACATGAGAACATCCGCCATTTCAAACACGGTTCGTTAAAGGGCCCCTAAACCACCAACAGACACTCGCGTGCCCATCTCCGTGCCTTTCCTCTATCAACAACAGCCGTCATGACGTCACCTGCATGGTTAGGTGACGTCGCGAGCAAGAGACGTTGTCAGTGGGCTTACAAGAGCCTGTTTTCTGCTTGCAGATGCGCGCGCTTCTTGCGTTTCCACCTCGGACGCTGATGAAGGGCACTCGAGAGGTGGACAGACGAGCAGACGAACGCAGCCTAGCGAAGGAAAGAGCAAAACGAGACAGCGCGTGCAACTCCGCCAGCATTCACTGTAGACTCGTGCGCAACTGCAACGCCACAACTAAGTTTCGACCTCTGGGTGGTTTAGGGGCCCTTTAATGTAGACCCCCCCCCCCAAAAAAAAAAAAATCACGCCAATGTCCAGCACATAAATAAACTCTTTTGCAGAAAATTTCATATACTAAATTTACTAAGAAGTAAGGCACCTCAATAGGCTTAATTCGTTTCAAAATATCTCTACTGAGGACCAATGGTTCCTCAACATTAAGCCTGAAAGTCATGCAGGGGCGCGGCGCAACATCTTGTATATAGGTAAGCACCACTTTCTCTGCGATTCTCGTTACGCATTGAGAATCGGGCGACTAAATTAAATTATTCATGACTGAAGCCTGAACACAGAGGTGTTTAATATTTTCGATAATCATCACAGTGGATTAGCCGTTAAACAATGATTGAATCGATAACAACTAAATACGATATGACAGTATGAAGATTCAGCGTGAAGTCGTAATAATAGGAAACATTAAGCTACACATCAAACGCCGCGAGCCACAAAACATGAACATAGCTTAATGTATGAAAAGAAAGGCGCAGATATAATAATAACCGAGTGTTCCTTCTAGTGTGTGTAACCATCTATAGGAGAAGAAGAAAACATTTCTTGATAAGCAAGGTCGCTGAGGTATTAAACCGTTCACGTGCGGATGAGTGTACACATCAAGGGCCCGAATTCACAAAAGCTTTTAGTTCGTGAGTTTCCTTTGCCATTAGTCAGCCGGCTTTTATAAATATATGCAATACACCGGGATTGTTTAAAGTTTTATCTTACAAAACGATTGTACCTGAATACGTGTTATTTTATTGAAACGAAAATTTAAATGAAGTTGTCACCATTTCTTGATGGCGGCTGCCCCTTTACACTTTGTTGTTACGATAAAATAAAATGTAAGAAAAAAAAACATGTAAGACATTGCATTTTTTTGTGAATGCAGCCCTGGATATTAGACGTCACGTTTATATGCTTTTCCCAGTGGATAGTCTGACAAAAATTCGATCGAAGGATTTCGCCACAGGTGACGCAGGATCAGCGCGTGTACCTGAGTGAAATGGCCGCTGTCTTGTACGGTGCGGAATGAGTCGACCTCGTTGGGATTGAACAGTTTGTACTCGTCGAACCAGCCTTTGACGACGCTCGCCCAGTTGGTCGGTTTCAGTCGTAGAGAGGAAGAATAATGGAGGAACATGTTTTGTCCCGCCGAAAACCTGGCTGAGGGGAAAACAGAGAGAACGCGTTTATTTTGCGCCAACATTACGACTGTATGAGAACGTCCATGTCGTTGCTATTCATTCACTACCGCAGCTGTAGGGCAAGCGAAAATATTTTCCGCAGACAGACAACACGGTACCCGTGTATCTACGGTTCCAACGTTGCATCCACAAAGGCTCTTAAAGATTGACACCCGAAAACGGAGTCTTAAAGTGATAGCGCAGTTGTCTCGTGCGTTAAAGTTCTTCTTTTGAATGCATTTATCACTCGTATTCGCAGCATTTCTTCAGACATTCAAACTATGCAGTCGCTTCCTGCGTTTACCTGTCGGGCGTAAAAGTTCTAAATCTTTCTAGTTTTCCCCGCACTGTTCTTTATATCAATTTTACTGCGAAGACACTTTTTTTTGCACGGGGATTGTTGTAGACTCCCTTGCTGTTGCGCATAGTGCACTTTTGAGCAATGTGAATAATAGCACCCAAATTATTATCAAGATCCTTCAGCATAATTATGAATACACATCCTACAAATCAATCAATCAATCAATCAATCAATCAATCAATCAATCAATCAATCAATCAATCAATCAATCAATCAATCAATCAATCAATCAATCAATCAACGCAATACTAGCTTTGTGGTTCAACTGCCAAGAGGCGGGCCAGGAAAGAGACAGGAGGGACCTGTGGGAGGCAGCGGCCGATTCTATGGATGCCCTCATGATCTTCGTCAAAAAAAGGGGCGGATGTCGCCTATATGCTTCGATGGTGAATGCGCAGGACACCTCGAGGGCGTTCCGCGTATTCACTCACGTTCAAAGCAAATCATCGAGGTCATCTATACCAAGCCGCCATGGAACACTGGTTAGAGAGTGCGCTGACCTTCCATAGTAGTGCAGCACGTTTTCTGATCGGCGTCCCAATTAGACACTGTTGCAACTGTCCACTTAGACAAACTGCTTGAGTACCTTATCGAAATTCGTTGCTGGGCTATTTGGTTCATATTACTAACGGAATACTAAAAAGCGCAGCTTCGAGACGGGAGAAAGAATGTGTTCGGTTGTGTCCGATGCTTCCTTCTTTATCCCGCACTCTTTTCAGTACTCCTACATCCCGTAGCTTTTCAGTAGTTCCTTGTTTGTAGAGGAGCTTCTTGATGCATATTAGCAATACTAGAGGCCCGTGTACTTAGATTTAGGTGCACGTTAAGCAACATCAGGTGGTCTAAATTTCCAGGGACCTCTACTACGGCGTGCTTTATAATCATATCGTGGTTTTCGCACGTGAAATCCCAAGTAGCATAGCATTTCAGTTGGAAATAAGGAGGTGAAACTTAATTGTCTGAAGAAAAATTACGCTGAACTTTTTTTTTCATATTGCTTAAAACTGCACATAGTTTGCTCTTGTAGTTTATTTCTAAGAGCTTATTGTCACTGAGAGTTTATTTCTCCTGTTGTTTATTACTGGGTTAATCCCGACGGTTCACTAAAGTCTTTTTTCAATGATTTGTTACGTCTGTCCAGGAGCCTTAAATGGTGTTTGCCGCCTCTGCGTTCCCTTCTTCATATTTAGAGGGCCAGTAGTGCGTAGTATGGGTTGCCCAATTTCTGTTGCACATACGCGCTAGGAGGTTTTGGCAACATAGGACGGACGAATTTTGGTTTCGCGTAGCCATATACATCTTGGCTGTAAAAATCTGTAGCAGCGTCAGCTCTCAAAACTGTCGGAACCGCACTGGTTAATAGTGACCACGAAGGTACAATTGCATTTCATGTGAAACCTATACTGAAACACAGTGGCGCCGCATAAAAACCCCGAACTTACAAACCCTTCGGCAGGAGTAGCAGTCGTGGTGGAATCGGCATTGCTTCGCGTGCGCCTGAGCCACTGCGGCAAGCTCATTGTCCCAGACCTGCGTCAGCCATGGAATGGACATCTTGCTCTGATGTAACGAACAACTTAATCCGATAGAACTGCAAATGGTTTCAATGTGTGTCGTTAAATGGCTACTTAAAGTACGAATGAATGAAGGATGGCAATTTTGAAGGCTCACTTTTTCTTTGTTCGACACAACCTTAATAACAAAACCTTATCTGCTGGTTTTCGTTAACGTTGGGTCACTTAAAGGGGTCATGAAGCACCCCTTGGGCTGATTGAAAAAACACATCCTGCGGAAAGCTGACACGGCTATGAACTGCTCTGCCAAATATTACAGTCGTGCACACCGCGTAATGGCCACAAGCGGAGCGCGAAGTTGCCGTTTCCCCAGGCACCCTCTTTTCAAACAGAGGCCGGTTCTCACTCTCGTCGGTGGGCGGGGCGTCTGTCCGCTGTACGTCGCAAGAGACATAGCATGCTTATTGGCCGATAGCCGACGTAAATCGAGAGCGGCGTTCGGATCAGATGCGCTTCTTGCCGCGGGGTGCCGCCACTAGCCGGCGCCGCACTCCTCAGTACACGGTAGCCGCACTCGCGCAAGCGAATCACAGCGGGAGAGCGATCGCGTTTCATGACGCGCGCTGGCGTAACTTCTTTCCCCCATGCCATCCCTCCCTGTCTAGCTTCCAGTGCGCTCGCCGGCACGAGAAAAGAGAGAAAGCGCTGGGAGCGTGCGCCAAACCCCCGTAACTCCGCTGATTCTTGACGGATTCGAGAAATTTTTGCGGCAATCGATTCGGGAGGCAGTACACTCCGATACTGAGGCCATTAGATCATTACTTGGAAAAGTGGTTCATGACCCCTTTAAACTACGAGTAATACAATGTTCCAGGCAGTTTAAGTATCGGTTATTTCCTGGGATGTGAGAGGGAATCAGTTAGTTTTCAGTTTATTCAAGTCGGCTTCGTGCGTAACGTTAACGTGATTAATAGTTAGCTGAGCGGAACGAATACCGACTATAAGTACGCTGATGCTTTAACGCGCGAAAGCTGCATTTTAGTCGTGATTTGTTAGTGTTTCTCTCCATTCGAGATGATTCCTGCTCGTTGCGGCGTTTATAAAATGAAGGTGCCCAGGGTATACATGCGTATTGCTCCGCAATTATTCTTGCTGCAATATGGAACACCCACTTCTGTTATAAACATACACAGTTTCATGTTCTTGTCTCCATATTAATTACTTTTCGGTATTAAGATGCATTGGCAGATCAACTCTTGGGACTAAGAGGAGCCCATCCTTGTGTGCGTGTTGTTGTGTAGTAGGCCTTGCACCCTCGAATGCTGCCTCACGCAGTAATTAATTGTGGAGAATAAGATGACTGGCATAACTTACCAGCTCCATCATATTTGCAGCGGGTGGAAGTCCAGGCACCTTCCCCGTGGCAACGGACTGTCGGTATTTATTGTGTGCGACCATTATTTCCTGGATTTCCTTCTTTGTGACACCGGCCGAAGCTATCGAGCAGTCCTGTTGGAAAGTGTGTTACACTTTCAACGTCAAGTCCTAAACTTTCTCATCTTAACTTTGCGCGTTAATAAAAAAAAGGAGGGGCGGGGCGTATGTTTGGGGCGGACAGCGTAATTGTTACAAGATATTTGTATTGGTTTAAGTGTAGTTTCGGAACACAGCTTGCAAAAGAATGTGGATAATAGGTATGATTACACCAATGTATCAAGTGCAAACTAACAGGTACGTTATGTTACAAGCAGCTGTACTTCGCTGAGAGAAAAATCAGAGAGAAAACTAGAGACATTCGAGGAAGCTATATAATTCAATTAGTCCCGATCATTGGTTGTTAGACTTGTTGAACAGGCTGCCTTTACGAAATTAAAAGGGAATAAAGGTTCAGACTGAAACGTCGCATGCAGACGTTGGACTTGCATGCAGTTGGCATATACATGCACTGAGTTTGATCGGGCATAAATAATACAAAGGAAGGCATTTACCGCGTATGCATGCCCCTATAATGAGCCAAGTAAGGTACCTCATTACTTTTCCTGTGAATAACACATTACGCCTTCGTGTTCTTCCTTTGACGCAAAAGTGATGTTTAACAACTATATGTAAGCTTTTACTCCTCTGATCAGTCACTCCAGAATATTGTTCATAACAGCGACATCGAAGTTTTAAGAATTTGTACGCCGAACAACGCCCATACTTCGGAAATCCTATAATTATGTGCGTTGCCACTGCCCAATATCTTCCCAAGATTTTGCAAGCGCCTCGCAACACCCACCAGGTGTTGTGAAGCGTTATCGATGCTTAGGACTTCTACGCGCGTGAGACTTGGTTGTTAGACTTGTTAAACAAGCTGCCTTTACGAAATTAAAAGGGAATCAAGGTGCAGACTGAAACGTCGCATGCAGACGTTGAACTTACATGCAGTTGGCATATACATGCACTGAGTTTGATCGGGAATAAATAATACAAAGGAAGGCTTTTACCGCGCATGCATGCCCCTATAATGAGCCAAGTAAAATGGGTATTGTAAAATATCGAAATGTCCTTGGAACTTGCGGGCTTTGTGGCACGCTGCTGATATTTCACCAGAATGCTTCAGTATAGCCTCTAGTAAGCCTCTAGTGTCGTGTGTTCAATCTTTCTCCGTCCCGTTTTTTGCGCTGTTCCCCTCTGTATCATGTACCAACTGGCCCTTGAAGAAAGCCTTCTGCAAGCTTGAGTTGTTTTTAAAAA
Source organism: Rhipicephalus sanguineus (assembly GCF_013339695.2). NCBI lineage: Eukaryota > Metazoa > Arthropoda > Arachnida > Ixodida > Ixodidae > Rhipicephalus > Rhipicephalus sanguineus. Next base: position 89,480,603 of record NC_051180.1, on the reverse strand, counting down.
TGGGTTTGTTAGTCAAACATTATTGTTTTACCTTGTTTTCCATTCAGTTACGGCGGGGCGCGAGACCGCCGAGATGGCGCGTCATGCAGTTTTCCCAAATACTGGGCTTTAGGCATTTCGGTCGCTATTTCCGAGCATATTCAAACTTCTGTACCTCGTGACAGAGTTGAAGCAGCGCATAGGACGATGACTTAAGAAGATAACGCACATCTTTTCTTTCTTCGTCGTCCTCTGCGCTGTTTTAAACCTGTTACAGGGTAGCAAATTGGGCGAGTTGGAATGTACTCATGATGGCCAGCAAAAACAGAACACAGTACAAGAAAAGAAAAGACGACTGTGTCTTCGTTTCTTTTCTTGTGCTGTGTTGTGTTTGCGCTAGGCATCATAACCCTGCTGCAATTCTAAACAGACTATCCCGGCAGTTCGCACTTTTTGTATCTCCACTTGTTCACGAAGGCTATATACCCCGGCTCCCCTCTATTAATTACGCCTATTTGTCCTCGGTGCCAGTCACGTAAGCAGATGATGCCGCCGTCCCCACATTAAAACCCTCTTGGAATTCCCTTGAGGAGGACCTCCAATCTGCGGTGTGCTCTATTGCCAGAACAGCAAGGAGGAGGAGGAAACGAGAGAGAGGAAAGACAGGGATGTTGACCAGCTTGGTATAACCGGTATGCTACCCTGCACAGGGGAAAGGGATGGGGGAGATTGAGAGAAGAGCAAAGAAAGAGAGAAAGAGAGAAAGAGAGGGGAACACACACACACATAACTTCACAGCGCAGAGCAGCAGTCTTGTGCGGTATGCGGCCAGAACAGCAAGACGCGTATGCCAGTAAGAGAGATAACGGCTTGATCTCACCTGGCGGTGGGGTAGGCATATCGTGTGTCGTGGCGAGAATTTTCGGTACTTGTCGTTACAGTGGTAGGCCCAGCACTGGCCCCAGAGCAGCAGGCAGTGTAACAAGAGGTGAACAAGCAGCGTCCTAACAGAGCCACCACCTTTCATCCGTGGAGCCATCGGGACAACTTTCTGGATCTGCGAGAGGCGAGGATTTAGCCAATTAAGAGGCGTGCTAGCAACCCAACTGGCGCCGTTTGGTCTATTTACTAATGCTGCAGCTCATTATGTTTTTTTTTGCAGTCTTTATATTTAAAATAGTTTGGCAGCGAATGCTGAAAGAGAAGCCGCTGCGCATCACGAGCGAAACTCAAGTGACTTTTACATAATACAAGTAACCAGCCTGCATCATAATTTCGTTACACCTGCCGAACGAAGAAATCAAGATCTGCATATTTTTGAAAACGTAATGCTCAATACTGCCATTGGAATGTATCACGCCTTTACATTCGTACTGCAGGATACAAGGATAGAGTAATAACTTGCGGTCAGCCCATAAAAGTCGTCGCGTGTGCAATATGTTTCGCGATGTGCTCCTGGCAAAAGCCGTTCTTACATCACACAGCAGTGCTTCGGAGAAGAATATATAAATGAAGAATAAAAAGGTAATCCCTGCCAGATGCTCATGCAAGGAGAATGCCTGTCTTTCATAACTTGTCTGAGCACATAGGATGCAGCATCGGAATCTCGAATGACTTAATGCAGCTTTAATGATATACGAAGGTAGAGTTGGCTTATTAGTCATGGTCGATCGTTGTGATAAAGAACTGCACTATACTTAGGAGTATGTTGCGGGCGTACTTGACACGTTTGTATTTGCTATACCGCAATAAACGAAGTTAAATTCTTGCTTCTGAGGAATGAGCTTGCCAAGAAACTACCTCACAGTGCATTGAGTCCAAGTCTTTCGAAGACATGGGCACTGTGACTTAATACAACTCCCGTCATGAGTGCTCCGTAGGCCCGACCAATGTAATTCATGCTTTCACGCGAGCATCAGTATTCAGTATTCAGTTTTCTTATTTCTTGTTACCTTCACGCAACTTGGCTCTGTGACAAGCGGCGACGTCAGGTCGAAGAAAACGTGACTGAGAAAGCATTTATTTTCTTTTTCTGCAACGACGACGTATGCTTATAGTGCGTGACTAGCGAAGACATCGACACGGGTTCAAGTCATAACAAGTTGACCCCAACGCAGTCACGCATATGATCCCGTAAGTCACTTCCCGCCTTATTTCTTTCGCATTCAAAGTTCCACGATTTTCCTTGCATACGTATAGCGGCGAAAAAAACGTGACAACGGCGTGCAGAATCTCTGCGTGCATGTAAACGGCTGCACGACGTTGCCAATAAAACGAGAGAAGTTTCGTAAATCCGGTTCGCCCGAATGCATGCAAGCAAATGCGCTAACGCCTTTCAGTGGTAAGGCAAGGAATAGCATGCGCGCACGCATCGGAAAGCTCGTGGGTCATCAAGAGTTGCCTCGCACATGCGCCCTAACGTTGCGGGATTGCGTACTAAGGAACCACAAAGTAAAAGGACGTTTAGTTAACCATGATGAATTGCAACGCGGAGGAAAGTACCAGATGTGGTTCCGCCAGAACCAAATCCTAGCTTCTTTTATCTCATGAAGTTTTTATTGTCACATGCCATGTTATAGCACGTGGTCCGTATAGCTATTGCTTGCGCCACAAACCGGATGGTTGCAGAAACTATCTGTTTTCGACTTTCAAGGCTCAGGCACGAAGAGAGTAGCAGCAAACTGACAATAATAATAAAAATAATACCTGGGGTTTTACGTGCCAAAAACACGATATCAGGCACGCCGTAGTGGAGGGCTCCGGAAATTTCCACCATCTGGTGTTACTTTACGTGCACTGACGTCGCACATAATAATAATAATTGTTGGGGTTTAACGTCTCAAAACCACGACATGACTATGAGAGATGCCGTAGGTGAGGGCTCCGGAATTTCGGCCACCCAGGGTTCTTTAACGTGCTCCTATATCTAAGCACACGTGCCTCAAGCATTTTCGCCTCCATCGAAAATGCGGCCGCCGCGGCCGGGATTCGATCCCGCGACCTGCGGGTCAGCAGTCGGGCATCATAACCACTAGACCACCGTGGCGGGTCTGACATCGCACAGAACACGGGCCTCTAGCATTTCGCCTCCATCGAAATGCGGCCGCCGTAGCAGTAGCAGCAAAATTTGAACCGCCGTTTCTTCAGTCGTCATAAATTTGTGTATGAAACGTTTGTAGAATCCTGCAAAATCACATAAGCCACGCAGACTTATGCTGACTATGCTTGTGTTGCCATGCTGACATGTTTTCTGTGATGAAAATAGAGCTTTTCCCCTCTTTGCACACGTTTCTTTTGCGCAATCGCCATACAGGCTCACATGGCTCTTGTAGAGCTCCATTGGTCGGTACTATCTGAATTTGTATCGATATTTCTCATCTGAACAAATATCAGAAACTTTCGGCGTCTCCGTCTTCACCATGGCACTCTGTGCTTAGTCAACGGAGTCAAACATCGTCTGCTTAAATTGCCCGCTTTCAACAACGTACGTGCCTCAGCGTGATATTTACTTGGGTGTGAAGTGTGGATCGTATAGTACTGCATACAACGTTTTGAGGCTCCGAAGGGCCCATGTTGTATGTTCGTGATTTCTTGAGCATCACGCGAATTGATGCACCGGCGTGCAACGTCATCCTACAAGACTCATCCATCTCTGCAACTCACGAGCATGGCCTGTCGTCGGTCACTGACGGACTTATTGTCAGTAACGTTGTGTTAGTGAAGAAAAATAGTGCTCCTATTCAGTGTGCTTATAACCTGCAGCGTATCACACCCTAGCCGCATTCCATAATTAACTGTGGGCCCTTCATCCGCTAGTTGTGGCTTTTATAAGACACACTGGAGACTTTGGCGTTGTTCATCGAAGCAGGAACACTGGCACACGAGATGAGTGACGGTCTCTTCACATCGTCTATCACCGCAACGTGGGTGAGTCAGCCATTAGTATACCATGCGACAGCTCTATGAGTTAGTGAAAACTACTCCATGTCACTGCCGTCACAGCAGTGTTGCATCGCGACGAGAAATGCTCATTGGTGGTAACTGCAGCCGCAGTGATGGATCGAGGCTGCACATGCAGCGAAGGGCTCCAAAGACTAAACGTGATATCACGCTGCAAGGGGGACGCTCTCTCGCAGCGTCTGGTTTGGTAAAGGTAAAAGCGCTTTTTCGTAAGGACGTTGGACAGCGTCATCGGAGAGGTGGTTGCTAATGATGTTCCGGCAGCGAATGAAAACCTGCATTACGACCTCCACTAGCGACACAATGGGAACTTTTGTTGACATGGTAACGCAAGAGGACCGCAATTCCCACGCCGGAAAATTCGCACGTCTTCAAGGGCTGCTTTGTAGAGCCGTAGAATATTTTCATCTTGAAAGGTAGTTTATTTTGCGACAGTATTGCACTGCAGCTTCAATTGAGAGCAGCGAGTTCGAAACACGTGAAGACTGAAGTGTGGAACTTGATGACGCCCGAACAAGACCGGATAACAAATGTTCCCGTGGAACTTGCCGAGTCTGAACCGCCCGTTTAAACACAGGTTCGGTGTAAACATGGCTCTTGTTCTCATGACACAGGTAGCTACAATAGCTACAGCAGACGAGACTGTACGCGTGCCGTGTACTAGAGCTGCGAACTCAAGTAATATTGTTGTCATTCAGTCCGATGTGTCCGAGATTGAATCCGCTGTGAGCCTTTTGATTATTTTTCCGGCGTGGCTTTTTCTTTTGCATTTTGAACATACTGACCATTATTAAAGAAGCAGCTTTGATGTCTGTCTAAGTTTTTGACAGCGCATATCTTCTGGTCTAACAAATAAACAAGGGAGTCGGAAAACTTAAACGAGCTCTCCTCTGCGCCTTTTAACAGAATTATATACCAGTGCTTACGCCTATCAAAGCCGTAAAATAATCACAATACCTTAAATAATTAAGCTGGATAAGAATCTCTCAAAATTTAATGCTGAGAAAATTTTTATATTGCCACTCATATGAGCGTTAGTCCAGCAGATATCAACGTCACGTTTACTGCGATATATACAGGAAGAACTGCGTAGGACTGTCACTTTTGAAGTAATAAAAAAAGGACGTTAAACATGCTATGCAAAGCACTACATTTCGTAATCTCCGAAGTTCCCACTAAGTAGTAGCGACTGGATCCACTCACCTCGAGATTCACACTACGCGACGCTCCAGGATACACACAGCCCTCTTCTTCTCAATTTCCAAGTTCCTACTAAATCTACAGACCGGCAGACCCCTCGTGTCACGGTCTTCAAGAAAGGCACTCAGAAAGCGGCACCGCAACAGAAGTTTGTCATCGGTGCTTCAGAGTGGAATGGTGGTGGCGGCTTGTCCAAGCGACTCCGGGCAGAGCTACGGTTCACTGGGCGATTCCACAAAAACGAAAAAAAAAAAAGGAAAGGGTCAATAGCTTCTTAGCACCGTTGGCCTCGACAATCGGCTGTATGAGCGACCAATTGGCTGGCGAAAACAAAATAAATCTCGCACCGTGGACTAATCACAACAGAAGCCGGGGAAAGAGTGAGACTGTCGCAAGGACTGGCCGGTCTCAGATCATCCGGCTTGATGCGGCATGCGGTCGTGGTCGCGCCGCCACGGAGTCGTGAGGGAACACGTGCCGCGCGGAGTGATTGGCGTGCGTCGACAACACCTCAGCTGCGCGCATTTTTTTTTTTGCCACCGAGCTTGCTCGACTGAGGTCGTGGCGGGGGAGAGGCCCCGAGGTGTCAGGACCACCTGTTCGGCGGCGTGCGCCGGAAGGAACACGCGGCGAGGGAGAAGGCGACGCCGCTTCCTGGAATCGGACCGGCGCTCTCTGGCCGAGCATGCCTCGCCGACTAAGTGAATGAATGAGTGGTTGACTGGCGCTGCTTCTCAAATTGACCTGACCAAGAATCAAGTACACACAATCGCTCAGCTGTGAGATTTGTTTTTTTTTTTGACGGCTATGATTGATTGATAGTGTTTGCCTCCAGAACCAATGCAACTGCGGTGAAGGTGGCTGAGGGACAACTTGAACCGCATGTTTTTCTTTCTTTGTTAGCTTGCTCCTAAAGAGTCGTATACATGAGCGTTTTTAAAGACGACAGTCTTTCTTTGGATACTTGAACGCAGAAATTTTGGTCTTTCTCTCTGTCCGTCACACGATTCAGCCACCCGGCCAATGTTTAAGCACTTGCTGAACGCCCAGCCATCTTGAACAGGTAGCTGCGTTCATACTTGTGAACATTGTCGATCAAAAGTCAAATATTACGCATATCTGAGGCGTAACATCAATACGTAAGTATTAGTTGGTGTGTTCCTTTACTAGAATATACATAGATACGTAATTCTAAAGTTCCTAGTGTTTCTTAGGATGCGCTGAAAATGCGACGCTATGCACGAAAAAGCCCTCTGCCGACTAGAGTTACTGTATATGCTACCTTTAGGTAGCAGAGTTGCGCATCTGTTTTCCAACGCCGCTAGCAACCATGCATTGCGGAGAAGCTGACGCTCGGGCCAATTTTTGTATTTCTCGACGCCGCCGCTGCAGCTCACTCAATTAACACTAGTAATCGACAGCCAATGTTTATCGCCGGCCTTCGACACGCCAGACATGTTTATCGGCGACGCGGTAGGCATGTCGCCTGCAAAAATGGAGTGCGACTTCACCGCATAGCTGTGGTTGCTAGCCGGACCTATGCGCTACTCTGCTACCTAAAGGTAGCATATACAGTGACTCTACTGCCGACGATATGGGGCTGCCACCTGGCAGTGGCCCTGGGTTCTGCACAAGCTTATGTTTCCCGACGCCACTGCAAGATGGCGTCCATTTTATTAATGCCAACCAGATGCGGCCTATTCAACGTAGAGGAGGCGCTGTCTGAGGCAAGGCAAAACATAAATGGCAGAAGACTATCGTCTTTCGACGACATTTGCAGTGAAGCACGCAGATACGCGGCCAATTTTTTTTTTAAGCTCTATCCATTAGGAACCTTGAAGTCAGGAACAGAACCTGAGCACTCTGTAAAGTTTTCCATTTGAGTAGCATGCGTCTTTTTTGCCGCGACATGCGTCGTCTTGTCTGGCTTGTCGCACGCGCTTGGCGTTTCGTGCACGATCTTAATTGGTGTATGCCGCCCGCGTGTTCACTTCTTCATTTTTAAAGGGTCGGTGGTGAGTGGCGGGGTTTTCCCAATTTGTGCGGCACATGCGTATTGCTGACGCACAGAAAAACCACATGGAACCCGTGCCATATACAGCTTAGCTGTAAAAACGCAGGACTGCTTAGGCAATGATTCTCACTTTACTAGTGACGAGTTTTTCTTGATTTACAGATTCTTTGTACAATACCATCGTTAATTTAGCAGATTCGTTTCACGACGATGTTATGGCACACAGGAAACTTTCGCGAACATCGGAAGTTTTTTTTTTTTGCCATGTTAAGCTTTCGTCCTATTTAATAATCTATTTGCCAAATCTTGGACAAATGGACTGATATGGTGGTAGCCATGTCGTTATCGATATTATGCCTGTTTCTCTATAGCATTGGTCTTGCGCCTTTCAAGTGCTAAATTAGGGTACATGTTGCAGCTGGTAAATTGAAGCATAGTAGTATAGCGAGGTCATGTCTACTAATAAGGAATCTCAGGACTAAGATTAATTTCGGTATATGCGATCATAAATGGTACGTGAACTCCATTATCTCTCCCAAAACTTGTCAAAAAACAGTTCGGTATGATATTAACTGGAACGGAATTTTTAGGAAACTTTATGAACGAATGTGTCGAAAGTGGCGTCATTCAGTATTATGATTTCAGCTAAGCAGACATAACTGAACAGCATGTCGCAATACTGTGTGGGAATTGTATGGTTCAGTTAATGCTCGAATGGACGCATATCAATTATATGAAAAAAATTGCGTACCTTGCACTAAGCCGAGCAAGGCTTGAAGTAGCGAAACTGGACGATTCTTCTGAAGACTAACCTGGTTGCTTCTAGGCCTTAGCTAGGTGATGCATGTTCTAGGTTGCTGCTAGGCTTTATCTAGGTGATGCTAGGTTGTTTCCACGTTGATTCTCAGTGCAGAGAGGTTCGACTTAAGCCACAGACAGTAACAGACACGACACGGTTGTCCGAACTCCAGAGACAGAAACTTGCAATGAAACCAACTTCTCGCACCTCTCATAGATCTACGGGCACGTCGTCGTTGGCGTAGGCTTTCCATCGCTTCGGGGTCTTCTCGCAGCCGCCATTGCCTTCCCCGTTCTCTAGTATTCCCTCGTACGTACTCGGGGTCTTCGGTTACGTACCTCGGAGTCTTCATTTTGAGTGGACAAGTGGCGAGTAGTGGGATTTACCCATTTTCTGTGGCACATACGCATTTCTTCGCATCCATTTGTTGGGCTAACTGTTGCTTTATTTTTTAGTGGACCAGTGGTGAGTAGTGGGATTTACCCAATTTCTATGGCACGTACCCGTTCATGATGATGATAATTTTCTGGATCTACTCACAAGGAACGATTTGCTAAACAGCTTCACTGTTAAAATGGTATAGATGGTTCTTAGTATTCTTTGCGTAATAATTATACGCACAAGCATTCGTCGCATAGATTGCACAAACGCAGAAGCTCGTGGGGGTTAGATCCCCCAATGATATGTTCAATATCGCAGAATAAAAGTGATTGACATTAAGTTCACGTTTATTTCATCGAACGGCTATAGCCAGGCCCAATACGTCTTTCTCCGTGAGCCAGGCCATACCAAGTGCCTCTAATTCTGAAAGCGTACAGGTTTTTACCTATAGAACTTTCAGAACATATGATGACATAATTTTTTTTTTCTACTCGGTAGGTTGATCTACATATAAAATTATTCATTGCACAAATGTGTCGGCACTTGAAGGTTATTGAATTTTGAAGTTTAATCAATATTTAGTACTTATACAGAATATAAATATTTTAGTACAGAAAAAAGGTCCCATAGTGTAAACACTGTAGGGGGACCTTATTTTAATGGTAGAAAATAATAACACTACTTAACAGCAGAATTGGAAATGGGAAAACAGCAGTATTGGAAATATATGCTGCCATTTGCGTGATAATTCTAACAAATCCGCTTGTTGATCACACGTGGAAAGCAATCCTGATACCAGCTCGCTTTCGTGACAAAGTTAAACATGAGGCGCTGAAATTGGTATTGTTATGGGGGGGGGGGGGGAGAGGGCGCGTGACTTTTTTGGTGGTCTTTACGTATGTGTGCAAGCGATGGCTTCATCTCCAATATCTCATACTGCTGCGCAAACGCAAAGGAAAAAATGCACGTGCATGAGCGAAAATAGAACACTGAGCAAGAAATTACTAGTCAATCACGCAGGTAAAAGACTGACCCACGCACATACACACGCGCGCACACACAAAACCATTTCGTTAATTGCAATCATTTGCCCCTCTTCGCAGCCTCAGTTAGGTATCCTTTAGAACAGGGGTCTCAAACTCACCTCAGCCAGCGGACCGCAATCACGCAATGTAGTCCCGCAAGGGCCGGGGCAGTGAAGAAGGTAAGAGCGAGGGGGGTGGGGGAGGGGGAGTTTGTACAAATTGTCCGCAAAGGTTGTCATTTGAAAGAAAACTTTTTTCAATATCTCATACACGGGCCATTCCTGAAGAATATTTGGTGCTAGGATTCCAGCAACATGTCCATACCGACCTCCAAGATGACTAAACACTGGACGCCGATTCTGAAATATAGCTTGCGTTTTACGGTTTTGTTTCGACACAAGGTGATCACGTGGGGTGCCTCGCGAAAACAATGCTTTAGATCAGTCATTCCTGTGTTGCTCGCGAACATACTTATTAAGAAAAAAAAAAGTGCGGCGAAGGCAGCCATGTGCTGGCCGTAAGCGAGAGGCTCACGGGCCGCTTCTTTGAGACCCCTGCTTTAGAATGTCAAGACTGTGAGCGGTACGTCATTAATATTATAATAGTAATATTAACTCGTAAAATAATGCGATAAAGCGTGTTGCATTCTCAAGAGTAGGTAGCCGAAAGTGACGTGCGACAGCCTGAAACCGTAAGCGCTGATAGCAGCGGCTGAGATTATACTCCTACATGATACCGCGAAGAAAAAGCATAAAAGAAAGCCCACAGTACCACAAAAATAAATTTTCTGCGACACAATGGAAGCTAACTAAGGGTTCCGGCACTAAAATGGCGACGCCATCAGGTCAGCAGTCCCGTTTACTTATTCCATTTCGATCCATACAACCCCGCATTTCGTCATCCCAAATCAATGCTATTTGTGCAGTCGGCGGCGGCGGAGAAGGCTACGAACAACTCGGCCAAATAGCGCGCGAAAAAGAAAAAAAGAAAAGCCGGCTCGTATCTTCACCTTCACGAGTGTGCTCTTTCCTCCCGATGGCTTCCGTCGGCGTCGGCGCCCCGCTGCTACTCACTGTCGGCACATCAAAAAACGCGCGCGAGAGAACGCGAACGAGATGAGAGAGCGGTTAGCTAAACAGGTGACGCCGGGGCGTGTTGCGTTCTCGCGTGCTTGCGACCGTGTGCGCGCGGCCGCCCCCGGACAAGCACATTTTATGCAACCGGCCCGGCCGTGCGCGCTCAGCTACCGCTGCTGCAGCAAGCAGACCCTGGGCTCGAGTGCGTCGATTTGAGCACGCCGCGGGTGCCGCTCGTCCATCTGTCCTTCCCGGTTGCCGCCTCCGCGGGCTGTTACAAACATGCCGCTCGGCTTGCCATTGCGCCTCACAACGTCAAAATCAAGCTGATGATTCAGCAGCGTGCGCGCCGGGCCAGGCGCGTACTTTCGCTCGAGGCGGTGTCAAGATTGTTGCGCGCCGACCGAGCAAGAGAATCGCTATTTGCGACATGCGCGGGGCTGCCGGTTCTTGCACTGTGTTAGTGCTTATACTTGGCTTTAAATTACGTCAATTAAGCTTTCAGCAAGCCTCTCTTTGTCTCTCTCTCTTTTACTCCTTCATTCCCCTCCCCATGTGCAGGGTAGCAAACTGGACGTAGCCTAGTTAACCTTCTTGCGTTTCTTGCATTCCTTCTCTCTCAACACTTTATGTAAAGCATTCCAATTTAGGTTCAGCATTCTATATCGTCCAATTTCTTTGAAAAATAGCATCCTATTATGATCATTGCTTGTTGGATCGACTAGGTGGTGTTGAAGTGCCTCTCTGTATTGAGTAAAGATCGCGCACTTGTGCGCGCATAGGAGTGCGCACGCGTGCGTCTCTCTCTCTGTGTACGTGCGTGTGGACGCGTGTGTGTGCGTGTGCGCATGCGTGTCATTCCTTCGTGCTTTTCGTACGTTGGACTGATCAAGGTGATCGGGCTCAAAAAGGGCATGATTATCTCGATCAACGACTGTAATCGACGCGCATGGGCCGTGTGCTGCGTAATTGAGAGCTGTTCCTCGAAATGTATTTTTGTTTTTGTCTTTCCCCCTTTCCTACACTCATCAAGAACTAACCACAGTCAAACAATTAGACAACCTTCAAGCCATGTCAATACTTACAAATATTCACTCTTTCCCTCAGCAATATCTCACGAGATCGACTTACCTAATAGTGTTGGGAATTGTAATACTGCAGAATCTTTTGTTACAAAAGTGCAAGCCATTCATTTCTGTTCATGGTTGCCTTTTTTCATGATTGCGCTCTATCTCACTGTCGCCTCTACTCCGGGTCCCTTCTTAGCACTGATTTTGAATTTCAATATGTACCAACGAGCCCACATTAACACACTTTTTTCAGTGTATACAAATTTCGCCAGAGAGGCTCAAGTGAGGGTCTCCTCAGACGCATGGTTTTGCGCCCATTGTGGTTCTCTTTGTGCAGCATGTTATTAAATGTATTCAAGGAAACTTCGTATATCCCAGCGAATGTCTTCGATGTGCCTTAATTTTACCTGTCACTTTTTATATGATTCGGATAGAAATTACGTTCATTAAGTAGTCAAGAGATCGACGAAACACGGCCAGGCCAAGTAGTAGCATGATTAGTAGAATACGGAACAAAACCTATCGACAGCATTACGTTAATAACGGCTGGTTGTGCAAATCACGGACAAAACACCCGACAGAAAAAACAACGAAATCTCGACAACGCGTGCACTCCAACCGTAGGACGAATGCACAGACTAATAGAAACGATTTCGGTGATGAGTAGCGCACTGTTAACAGGAAATCTGTGGATCCAAAGACTTCAATGCGTTTTCTACATTGTTCAGTGACCTGTATAGTCGAGCACTACAGGAAGCAACAACACCACTATCCTTCTGTTCACAAAAGACTAACTAGAGAGCAATCAGTGACTTGGAGAAGGCTCTAGGCTGGCACCTATCCGCACGGTACACTACTCCACGATAAGTACCTCGGCAACTTCATCAGGAACTGCAGATACTGTCCGGAGATTGCTAGCACCCTGTACCATATGGTACGGGGATGCCGAAAGAACCCAAGTACACCGCCGATAGACGAACAGAGCGTACAACATAATCCGGAAGACCAGTGGGAGGTGTTGTGACGTCACTGAACCCCGAGGACCAGCCCCGGCTGGTGGACAGGGCTCGGGCGTCGGCTGCAAGCCATGACTACCTAGAATAAGGAAGCCACCCACCTCAGGACGAAGAGAACGCGTGCCAGGTCGTACGATAAAATTTAATTCTCTCTCTCAGTGACCTGTTCAATCAGTCGTATAAATCCACTGCATTGCTTCTCGCTCACACGTCTGATCGCCTACAAAGCCTGACACTGAACTTCCGTGCGCGAACACATCTTGAGAATAGTACATCATTAAAGTGAAGAAATTTGAGATAAACCTACTACGCCGGGCATCGTCATAAAAAAATGTCGATCTATTCTTCAACTTTTGCAGAGGCAGGTTTCAATATGTGTTCGCCTCGGTGGTGCAGTGGTTATGGTGCTCGACTGCTGACCCGAAAGTGGCGGGTTCGATTCCGGCAGCGGCAGTAGCATTTCGGTGGAGGCGAAATGTTAGAGGCCCGAGTACTGTGCCATGTCAGCGTGCGTTAAAGAACACCAGATGGTCAAAAGGAGCAGAACCCACCCCTAGGGCGTGCCTCATAACAATATCGTGGTTTTGGCACGTAAAACCCCTGATGTTATTATTATTAGGTTTCAATATGTCATTATGTTGAAATCGTGCGCCACATTTCATTCAAAGACTCCTTTCTTCTCCACATCCTTAAAGCATTGGATAGTTCTGTGACCTAGACATTAGAATTACCAGCCAGTTACGGAAGCAGGAGGTGTCACGCAAACATACCAAACATACCTGGCAATTACTTCACCGACTTGTAATGATACTTTTGACCGAATTCTGCCGCACCAAAAACAAGCGGACGTAACAGAAAACGACACTGAGGATGAGCGCTGAACCTTCAGCGTTAATCCTTGTCGCTTTCTGTTCTGTAAGTGTGTTTTTTTTTTGCCCTGCAGTTTGTCAGAATCATGTATACCAACAATCCCAACTCGCCACTTTTGACCTACCTTGCGCAGGCGGCCTGTTCGATCAGATGAAAGTATGCACACCGAGCGAATATCACCACGGTACGTGCCACAAGCTAAGATGAAGCCCTCTCAAATGTCTGCGTATTCGCGGCTAATTGCGGTCGCCACAATCTCGAGCTCGAAAAGCGTAGATCATGTATGTCTGATCAATATGAAGTGGAGGAAAAGCAGACAAAAAACAACAACAAAGTCGCAGACAAATACGTGAGAACTCATGATACCCATCAAGGTTCATTGCGGGACGTATATCTTTCAGCGCGTACCATGGCTATGCATTCACTAGGCTCTGACGGGGACGTTGGCTCGGAGATGTTCGTTACGCAGATGATCTCGTTAGCGCGCTGGTGTAGGCACCGAATGCGCAATCCTATGCTAATTCGAGTATTGCTTAAATTATGTCTACCTGGAAACGCGATGAATAGCAGCGTAGGCATGTTGTAACAAAACTACATATCTCTATTGAACGCGTAATCGCATCAGCGACATTCCTTTGATTGATAGTCATAGCGATGTAGTGAATGCGTGCTCAACAACGTACTCAACAACAACGACGCCTTTTGAAGCAGAATGCATTATTGATAATAATAATAATAATAATAATAATAATAATAATAATAATAATAATAATAATAATAATAATAATAATAATAATAATAATAATAATAATAATAATAATAATAATAATAATAATAAATTGCTGAGGTGTTGCGTTCCAAAACCACCATATGTTGATATGAAGGATGCAGTAGCGGAGGACACTGGAAATTTCAACCACCCGGGGTTGTTCAACGTGCAGCTACATTTAAGTATACGGGCCTCTATAATTTCGCTTCCATCGAAATGCGGCCACCGCGGCGGCGATAACGAGTAATTGTGTATAAATGTTTTCGCTTGTAGCTACTATACGCAGATATTGAAAAGCGTGTGCAAATCTTGCAAGCGCTTTTGAAGACTGCTTCCGTTTTAATAAAACATTTCATCCTCATCAAATGTGCGACTATTTTTCTATCAGTGCTGCCACAAGAGTGCAAAAACTACTCTGAAGGCGCATTTTAACGTGTACTATGCATTAGTACTGTTCTATAAAAGAAAAAGAAAAAAAGGCAGCTGCGCACTAGTGGTACGAGGACTGTGCAAGCAGCGAAGCTTGTGGCTTTCTCCTCACTCTCACTTCCATTTCCCACCTCCTTGCTATGCTATACTATACATGCTTATGCTATGTTGTGTTTCTCTCTCTTTCTCTCTGTATATTTCTCTCTCTCTCTGTATTTCTTTCTTTTTTTTCTGTTTCACTTTTTTTATCTCTTTATTTCTCTTTCTCTCTATCATTTTCCGGTTCTCTCGCCCATAGAAACACAATTATATGGTTCCCATAAACTATTGTTCTGCTAGCATGCCTGGATAGCCGAGTGGTTACAACGCTAGCCTTCGGATTGTGGATACCCGTGTTCGAATCCCACCTCGCCAAGAATTTTTTTCATATATTTCTGCTCGTACTCCCCTCCATCTCTCTTCTGCTTTCCTTCTCCCAACGCGTTGCTAGGCGACGCATGCTGGCGTCATCGCTCGGCAAGGTTTTTCTGCGAACACCTAACGGCCTAACCTCCGGCTTAAACAGCTTCGTTGTTAAAATTAAACTAGGCTGTTAGATCACGCATCTAAAGTATACACTTATAGTATAAATCTTCGCATGCTATGCGCCTCCCAGCAGAAGCTCTACTAAAAGAATATTTGTGTCGCAGGAGTTACCCCACGAAGCCTGATCCTGAAGGCACAGATATGCGGTGGTAATGTGATTTTCATTTTCTTTTTTTTTTTTGTGAGGCGCTGCTGCATTCGCCGACTGTACTGAGAGCAGGGGCGGAATCTTGAAACGTTAGGTCTTCTAACCGTCTCGCACATGCTCGGCTGTAGCTTCGGAGCGCGTTGCCGCACCCAAAAAGCACAGTAGCGGAAATCCGGCCGGCGCAACTTGCGTGAGAGTCGCATGACCTGAGAAGAAACGTCACGCGTAACGTCATTGGTTGAATGGCACGTCGCTATCTACTATGTTTCTGGTCGTAGTGATGGTGGCAAAATAGTGAGAACCGCGAAGCGGCACGGCGTAGGTTACTGCCCCCCCCCCCCCCACTATGTGACACGGGCCAACCGGTGGCAGTGGCATAATAGCGACACTTATGCAACGCCAGACAGAACCTTGCCGTTTAATTCAAATTATGTCGGAGGTCTGACGTCACACCCAATGCTTCTGCTGAGGTCAAGTGACTCTCACGCGTATGACTATACGCATGGTCAGTTGACTCTCCCGTGGAAGGACAGCGTTCGAAAAAGCGAACAAAGATGAAACGTGTACGACGTTCCGACCTCGGGTGACTGAAAGGTGTCCATGTCCGAAGGCCCGGCAGACATATTCAAGCGGTAAACGAGAAATAGCGGTTCAGACACAGTATGGGCAGGCTAGTATGCAGTGACTCACTGCTAGGGGTTCTCACTAATCTCCAAAACAAGTTTACCACAATCGACTGGCTGTCGCGAAAACTCTTACGCAGGTGCATGAGGGGTAAGGTTGTCGCGATTTATAACAGCCGTTGAAATGTACGCCCAAGCACTAGCTGTCTATCTAGAGGCAGCACGAGCTTGCGACGACGAAACGATCAAGCACGACTATGCCAATTAGCCGGAGCGAGCGCAAAAACAACAGTTCGTCGCTGATTAAGCTGCAAACCGCATTTCGTTGCCAGAGGGGATAGCCTTACGACCTGTGATTGTTCGAGATAGGCGGAAATGCGTGCGCACAGGTGTTACGGCAAAAAGCAAGACAGGAAATCACTTGTATTCAATGCGCATCCGCTACAGCTTTTGTTTCTTGTTTTCTTTCTGTATTTCTTATCGTAGCTGTAACAACTGATAGTGCCCTTTCCATTCTTGAGCAGCGCACAACGACCCATCACACGAGTGAGAAGAACACAGGACAAGCGCTGGAGGGTCATGTGTTGTGTGTTGTCTCGCTCGTGTGTTTTCTCGTTGTGCGCTGTCCAACAATGGGTATGTTACACATCGCCCGCACATCGGCCATACTAAAGTGATAACGCTCTCGTGGTAGGCTGAAAATAATGTAATGGCATATAAATTCAAATTGTACATAATAAGGAGTATAACTCCACATCGTGTGACTATTAATAATGCTGCGTGCTTGATGGCATACATTTTAAGCTCTTTCTAGCCGGCTCATGTGTTAATACAACGACCTGTTCTGTCATACAATGTTGCGCCAATAGCTCATCAGTGTCTGAGCACATTCGGCTCTTAGAACTCCAGGAACCACTTGTTAGAACGCAGTGAAGACCGCTTCTGTACTAATTCATGTTCTTCGACGGCATTCATAGTCATCGACCGCCCATTTTGTGTCACTACAGGACGGACACCTCTTCCAACAACCACCAATTTATCCCGTTCTGCTGATTATCTGCACTGTACCCCTGCAATATCCTGCTGTCGAGACGATTCCATTTTGTGCCCGCAATTTTTTTTAATTTCGTGACACCACCTAATCCTTCACCGACTCATGGTGTTCGACTGCTGACCCGAAGGTCGCGGGATCGAATCCCGGCCGTGGCGGCCGCATTTTCGATGGAGGCGAAAATACTAGGCCCGTGTGCTTAGATTTAGGTGTACGTTAAAGAACCCCAGGTGGCCGAAATTTCCGGAGCACTCCACTACGGCGTCCCTCATAATCATATCGTGGTTTTGGGACGTTAAACCCCAACAATTATTATAATAATTATTAACCCTCTTGGGATCTTGACTGCGTTTCCTATCCCTGGATATCCATTCCATCGCTTCGACTGACAATCGGTTATATGTTCTTATCATGACGTCATTTGCCCAGGTCTCTTTTTTTTCGTCGATATTTACTTAATATTAACTAGGACATCGGTTACCCCTGCTTGTACTCTGATACACCCTGCTGCCTTCTTATCCCTTAATATTAAGACTATCATTTGGAGTTACGTTCCATGATTGTAAGATTAGCCTATACGTATAGGTCAGTTAGTACTTTGCTTGCTCGGAGAGCTGCAATATCGGCCTGTCGATCATACACTGTCTTAAAAAATTCAACCAGCTCCGCTTCGCGGACACCGATTAAACAGCCAAGCAGGTGGTGGAGGTGGTGGTGCTCTCTTTACTACAACCGAAAAGAGGGGACCAATACGAAGACTGGTTGCGCTGGCTTAGAGCTGGTGGCGTTCCCTTCGTCATGCTAACGCATTTCTATGCTTTGCAAGTCTTTCAGATGTGTTGTATCACTGCTCTTTCTTAAACACTCTTTGTTAAGCTTTGAGGTGGTGGTATAGTTTTAATGCATCTTGACCCTACCACTCTTATACACAGGTATACAAAGAAGCCTTCGCTTAAGGTGCTCCGATATGTTGTCGCAGGTCGCAGGTTAGGTCCCTGCCGGCTTCAGTTATCTTTTCGTCCACTTTTACTTTCTTCACATTGATATCCTAATTACCACAAATAACACCCCCTATACTTACCGTGGCATTATTGTCTGTTAGTTCTCAATAATGTTCTGTGTAGCAACGAAAAACGAGCCCTTAAAAGTAATCTTTGCTTCATCCGATATGTTGTATCACTGCTCTTTGATAAACACTCTTTGTTAACCTTTGAGGTGGTGGTATAGCCACCACCTTTTATAACCCGAAAGTATCACGTGACAGTGGTGTGACTGTGGTAACGCTCACGCCATTTGCTGGGCTAACTGTTGCCTTCTTCCTTTTTAGTGGAAGTTGTGTGTAGTGGGATTTACCCAATTTCTGTGGTACATACGCGTTTTTTGATGATGATAGTTTTCTGATAGGCCGCACACATTTCTGTGGCACGTACCCGTTTGTTGGGCTAGCTGCTGCCTTCATTGTTAGTGGACCAGTGGTGAGTAGTAGAATTTACCCAATGTCTGTGGCGCATACCCGTTGATGATGCCCACAATCGTTACCACGAATCCCGGACATGAAAGGCTGAACCAAGAAGAGTTTCGTTGTTAGTAATCGCGGGGTAGTTAAAGAGATGGATTATACGTGAACACGCAACAGAGTGCTCTGTGTTGTAGTGCATTTACGTATAATTCGTTCCTTTACGTTACAGCATGATTATCCCGAGGCAGTGCTTTGTCTTTTTTCGGGAAACTGGATGAAGCCATGAGTAAGATGAGCCAGGCACGGTTTCTTCAAACTGGTATACCCACTACATCACCACACTGCGCAATAATCTAGGGCTATAGTCTCCACTTTCAAAAGATGCCCACAACAGCGATACGACAATTAATGCCGGTTTCGCGACTCATGGTTAGCAGCCAGCTCAAAAGCGTTCGTATGGCCATCAAGAACAACAGTGTGTGATAAACATGCGGTCTCGATTAGTATTGACATGTTTTTCGCGAGCACGCAAAGGCGACGAATGTTAATAAAATGGAAACACGTTTTGTTTTCGTTAATATTACAGGATGTTAAGTCAAAGACACGGTATGATAAATTAACCTTTAGAATATGGGCTCGTGGTTAATTGCGTTAAGTATTCTACTCGACAAGCATTCCCGTAAACTAACTTGTTCCTTATATATAGTCCATAAATGTTTGCTTTCTGCTGCCGCCTGGATATTAACGCGATAGCGTTAAAGAGCTCGTTTCGCAGAAATTCCGGTGTCGGCGTCGGCGTCGATGTCGGCGAAAAATCAGCGTTGCCTAAAGATGCAAATAAAATAAATAACAAAAACCTTCGGTACGACTGAGAATAGAACTCAGGCCGTCTGCGCGGCAAGCAGGTGTTCTACCACAGAGCCACAATATTTCTTGAAACTGCTTCGAAAAAAAAATATATGAATGTCATGTAGTGGAAGGAACACCGCGTGACAGAAGCGTAGAATCTTTACAGGCGTCAACACATCTGAATTGCGCCACGAGTGGGTGTCTTAAGGGCCCACCCATTACAAAGCGCTTAGACATATTGAATCATCATCATTATCAAAGCATCAACAAAGTGAACAGCTGCGTAGGTTCGCATGTTGCCTTACGGACGCGTAGTGGGCCCTTCGTGGATTTGCAAAAGGAAGAATTATGGCGTAGTGGGCACTTAACAACTTTACTTGCAGTAGGCATTCTAGCATAGTTTGAAACGGCCATTGTTATGCGCACAGACGTTCGTTTCCTTGCGGCACGGATGAGGCATCCACCGAGAACCGAAGCTAGGCTGGAAAATGAGAAGGCGATGCGCACGGGGCCCGATTACGCTATCGCGTTCTACTCTTTTAAGGCGAAGCTCAAGCGTCCTCGGAAGTTTTTCTTTTAACTGTGCAAGTAACTACTCATGCGTTGTTTTTTTTTCTATTAGCAGAAAGCTGGACTACTCGCATACGTGAAACTTAATGCAAACAGGAACAAAATGAGAAAGAGAAAGCAGACAACAGGAAGGGGAGGACGCTGGTTTTCAACCGAACTTAGTACAGGTAAAAAACGAAACAAAACACACCCCCACGTCACGCGGAAGCAGGTGCATGCGCGAAGCCACTTGTGAAGATGTGTGTCGTCACACAGCATGTAACGAAGTCACTCGTGCTATTTCATTTTCAAAGAGATAGAGGTAGTGCTAATTAGGGGCGTAGCCAGAAATTTTTTTCGGGGGGCGGGGGGGTAGGGGGTTCAACCACAATTTGTGTATGTTCGTGCGTGTTTGCATGTGCGCGCGTATATGTACGCAAGAAAAACTGAAATTTTTTTTTTTTTGGGGGGGGGGGGTTTCAACCCCCCCAAACCCCCCCTTTGGCTACGCTCCGGGTGCTAATACACTTATCAGATTTTTATTTATGCTGTAGATCTCAATATTTGAATAATCAGCCTACATTTCCTGTTTAAAAATTACATGTTGCTTGGAGATGTTAGCACTGTCGTATAGCGCCGGCTACTCCTTTCCACAGATAATAGAATTCGTTAAAATCACAGCAACTAAAAAATTAGCATAAAAGATCACGTAAGGAGAATTGGTGCATTTCTCTTCGTACTGCCCCATAACACGAGTCAGCCTTTTCCCTGTAACGTTGTCTGTATTCTCTTACTCCTTTTTGTTCTTTTTTCCCTGGAAGTACAGCGATTCTTTTTTTCATAATCAAAGCGCGTACCGTTATATGGGTAATATACTGTACTCACGTAATATGTCCTTGCTGAAAGCGATGTCTATCCAATGCAGTACGCAAGCGGACAAACGAAGCCTATACAGGTGATACTCAGCTATGCCTAGCGCCCACCTGCAAGAACGGCATGCTGCCCGTTGCCTGTGCGTGTGATACGAGACAAATGCCATTCGTCCGTGAGCATCGGTTGCGTTAGATGCGCTACTCGAGGGGATTAGCCACGCATAAATAACGCAGGCCTCGCGCACAGCGCGTGCAAGCCAAACGGCTGGCCGCTGTGACGAGCTCACACATTACGCTTTCCGAGACGCTTACATACGAAGTAACGCCTGCTTTGGCTGTCAACCAGGCGCTTTCGCTGCATTCGAATGGCTTCGATCGTGGTCTGCTATTTTCTTGCCTTCCGTATGGCTATTTATTTTTCATGTTTCTGTCGTTGTTCTTCTAATTTTCCTTAGTTTTCATTTCTTTTATATATACCTTTTGGTAATAATGTTTGTACATTCCCAATAGAGAAAAAGTTGGACCAGTTGAAAAGTGGTGCAAAAAACTGTATTTTATTGCTTAAGTAAGTCACTAGTATAGTGACGTCACATGTTGTCCCTCGATCGTGGTTTCTCAGCGAATTTTTTCCCTCTACGTGGGAGCGGCCCGATGCGTGCTAGTTCACGCCCCGAAGGACCTAAATAAATTCATTCCATTCCATTCTAGCTAAAGTACGCCGAAATAACCTATGTGGTAGATTTAGATCTGCTACAGTTGCTTTATTTTAAAGTTGTGTTTGTCCATACATTCCACCTGACAAATAAAATCACTATATAGGCCTTTAGAAAGAACCACCTCGCTTTTTGGAGATCCCCCTTTCATCTTAAGTCTTTTCCGCGACGATCACTTGACTCTATAGGTCGGCAAAAAAATTGGAGCTCACTCAGACTCACTCAGGAAATATATTTTGCTCTGAGGGCTCACTCGGACTCAGGTTCACAAAAATTTTCCTCAACCGGACTCACTCGGACTCAGACTCCCTAAACTTTTTTCTCAGCCGGACTCACTCGGACTCAGACTCACCAACATATTACTCAGCCGGACTCACTCAGACTCACACTCACAGCTTGACGTGAGTCTGAGTGAGTCTGAGTGAGTCGACTCGTGAGTCCGTTAGCGTAAAATGAGTTTTTTCGAACATGGTGCCACTGCTGTTTAACGTCAATATCTCACATAATCGGTGCTCTGCGATACGTCTTTTGTTCTTTTACCTTCAAATATGAGTTATCAGTAGTTTTAATTCAGTAAAGACATTTTTTTATGAAATACACGACTCATATAAAATATTTCATCAAGAACTTCCCGTGAAAGAGTTTGCGAGGCAAGGTCATGGTGCCCCCCCCTTCCCCATTCACGCCTTTGATCAATAAATATTGAGGTGGCGCATAAACGCCCGTTCGTTGACTAATGCGTTCATACCCTTGAGCATAAACGTAAGCCGATATAAGACCGATAATAATCCTGAAGACGAATAGATAGGAAAATAGGTCGGCAATAGAAGGTGGAGCTCACTCAGACTCACTCAAGAAATATATTTTGTGCATATGGCTCACTCGGACTCAGACTCGCGAATATTTTCCTCAACCGGACTCACTCGGACTCAGAATCACTAAAATTTTCCTCAGCCGCACTCACTCTGACTCAAGCTCACCCAAATATTACTCAACCGAACTCAGACTTATACTCACGGCCTGATCTGAGTATGAGTGAGTCTGAGTGAGTCGACTCATGAGTTTGCCGACCTATGCTTGACTCACTTTGATCCATTAGCCAAGATTATTCGAGTCTTACCTATTCATGTGCACTTTCTTAAGTGAACATTTAGTTTCCGGTAATTTTGGTTTCAAGTGAGTTGCTGAATATGTTGCCATTTGTTATGTGCAGGTATTGCATAGCAATCTGTGTTTTTGTAATTTGCTTCAAATAACCATTCAGCGTTTGTACAGCAATGTTTCTACATATTATTCCATTTAAACGTAGTGAATCGTTCTTTTCGCACTTCTAATTGCCTGCAATGCCATGACAAAGGCGCGTTATTTCACAGTTTATTTCTCCGCTCAGTGCAAACAGCGCCTAACCAAGCGCATGATGCAGACCCTAGTTTTCCATAATGCATTGTGGCACCGCCACAGTGGTGTAGCGTTTATGGCACCCGACTGCTGACCCGAAGGTCGCGGGATCAATGGAGGCGAAAATGTTTAAGGCCGGTGTACTTAGATTTAGGTGCACATTAAAGAACCCCAGGTGGTCGAAATTTCCGGAGCCCTCCACTACGGCGTCCCTCACAATAATATCGTGATTTTGGGACGTTAAAGCTCAGATATTATTATTACTATAATGCATTGTATTGTCTATGCTTATGCTTTTGGATGTAGCAATCAACTTTTTTTTAGCATCCTGATATAGAAAGAAAATTCTATCCGCGAATGCCAAACTAAGTTGACAAGACAAAGAAAAGTCCAATGCACGTTTCGCATCTTGAAAGCCACGTTTACATCAAATATACACAAAAGCCGGCGCCGTATAGGAAATTCACACCATTTATTGCACAGTGATTGAATGTCACGATACATAACTTCCATATAAAAAATTATGAAAGCTTCTCGAACATGATAGAATGAATGCATTGACAATGCAACGAAATGCACTCCCGGTCATCTTGCGAAATAATGCACATGCAGAAAAAATGAACACTTTGCTGAATAAAAAGAATTACGTATAAAACGCATTTTCACGAGGACTTGTTGCTATATTGAAATGTGGACAAACTATTATATACAAGAAGAAGTTAGTCATATGTTCAGTTTATGTTGTCTGAAACATGCTCCTGCACGCGTGTAATGAACTGAATAAGATTTTGGCTCTTCAAACTTGACAAGCTACGAACAAATCACATTGGATAACGACAGCTGAATAACGGTAATGGATAGCATGAGTGGCGCTCTGACACACATGGATGATTTCGGTTGAAGCGTACAGGAATGCTACGAGTCAATACAAATACACCTAAGCGCTGTGAGAGCTTTTTAAAAAAAAGATAGTCTGCAACGTTGCTGCAAGCCCTATAGCAGTGTACTAGTTTCGCTCTCACGAGGTCATGCCTGAAAGTTGCAGCTCAAGGACGTTTTTAATCAAGAAAGCACAGTCCTTTCGTCAACATGAATAGGCAACACAAGTGCATTTCTGAAACAGAGTTACCCGATAAATTGTTGTATAAAAGCATCAATGTGCAACGTAAATTTACGAGAAATGGCGCAACAAGCTGTAATGATGATGAAGTGGAAAAAGATGTCGCGAACGTGTAATGTGATCAAAAATACTTTACAACAACACTCAAATTGTGACCGATTGATTTTTTTATGTTAGACGTACTTGACCTCCTTCGCGAATGCCTCCTCCTTCGATGCGCTAACTAGCTTTTGGTGAGCGACTACTGAGGATTATTGAGGTGAGTTACTAAAAGCAGCCTCATAACAGCGAGCTGAATGGTACGCATAAATGGACCGATGAAACCTACGCATAAGTGGACGGATACACACTTCAGTTCAGAGATATGTAGTTCAGTTTACACGTTTGACGCCTCTGAACGTGATTAAAATTTATAAGAACGAAACGGATGACTGCACCGAAGAATACACAACATTCATCAATTTCCGAGTGCCGCAGACATCACAGTACATCAACATACACACACACGGAGATGTAAAAGGACAGCAACAATCACGTGCACAAAAGGATGAGACCGCATCGATAAACGTTGCAAGAGACCGAAGCCTCGAAAAAGCCTTCCCGTGACATATGGCGTCAGGTAAGCACAATCTCATCTCTTGTTGTGATCCAGCAAACTAGCCAGGCTCACGGAACACCTCGAGTTAGGCAATTGACACTTGGCTCGTGTAACGTGCGCAGGAAGCACCACGTACACGAGTCGAGAGTCGTCGTAAAACACGTTTTGTCCGATGTGAAACAACGTTGCAGCCGAAATGTCAGCACAAGCTTCCTTAGAAGCCTTGCGAACAGGCTCCTTGATTCACGATGAGCTTGTACAGGCCAAAGTACTGCGCAGAGCTGTTTGCTGGAACTGAGAAGGAGAAGCCAACCTGCGAAAGAATAAACACGGCAAATGCGTAAGCTGGGGAATGAATTTTTCTTCGCGTCAACTGTGAACGTAACATTTGGTCGATGGTAGTGCATGAAAGGGCTTAAATAACTACGAGGAATGCATTAGAACCCTCTAGATACACCTCCAATAGAGGAAATTGGTCTTCATTTGTGCGTGAAAGAGAAACCTCTTTCCGCCGAATAAACGAAGCCAGAGTCTCAATACAAAAGATAATTTCATTAATGAAAACTATCTACTATTAATTTTCATATATCTGAATTCCTGATACGCTAGAAAGAAATACCGAAAAGCCTGAAAGCGCGATAACGTTGGTATAATGTCGTTCTGCGAAGTGGCTTCGGTTTCAGTTCCCAGAAGGCACGCGTAATGGCGCATAAAGTGGTCACGCGAATGAAGATGACCGTTTTCGCATTCGCTCTGGCTCCTTTGATCGCCTGCTTATGGTGCTGGCTCGTTGCGCTTCCGAACGTAGTGGTATAATATATGACCGAGAAAATCGAACGAAGTGTGAAAACTTAAAATGCACCTTAATCTAAGCACACGGCCAGTTCTCCATTTCGCTTCCATCGAGATGCGGCCACTATATGACCCGGGACACGAACCCACACCCTCCTGCTTAGCAGCTGAACGCTGCGAAGCCAACGAGGTTCGTAAGCCGAAAAGTGTCGCATCAGCACTGCTTTAAGGAACCATGTTGTACCCACCTGGACGGGTATGCGAAAGTCCAGAGAGAAGGAGTACATCTGGTAACCCGTGTAGTCTCCGCCAAGTTCGGCGTCGATCTGGAAAAGGTTTAGCACTGGCGACGTCAGGAGCAGTCGCAGCGAGCCGTCCGCCTTGTCGCCCGCCATGCTGGGTCCCTTGGCGTACTCGATGTTGATGCAGAACGGAGACTGCGGACTCTTGATGATGCGTTTGAAGGTGAGCTCGACCCGCTTACCACCCTCGACCACGGTCTCCAGGAAGTTGGCTGCAAAGGGTAGACGATTGGTGCGTTAACACCTCGTACCCCGATAAGTGCAGCCTATCAAGAGGCATGCAAATATCGGCATGTTTCCATTTAGAATGTCGTCCTGAGAAGTCCTCGAGGATAAAGGTGACGAAGGCATTGCTAAAAGCATTCAAGACAACGGACTTGCACCAGTGGTTATAGACCAATAGTGATATCACGGCTGTGGTCGCAGTAAGTGGTCACGACCTCGTGGCGACAATGCTTGTAATTAGTATACTAAAGAGGCCATTTACAAACACATCTCAACAATATTTTTGTGTGGCGCATCTTTAATTTCAACGATCGCTTGCACAGAACATTCGCTATTTACCCATCTACTGCATCACGGCACTTTTGCCGGAAATAAAGTTCTGAAATGCCTCTCATCGCATAGCGAACGGAGGCGCGGTAAAAGAGACCCTAATGATGGAGAGATCTCCGTACAAATATACTAACATCACAAACGTCGCGTACCATCCGGTACATATACAACGGGCTGCTCCAAGGACTCTCGGCATTCACTCGTTTGGTGCTCGCCGTGCGGCTAGATCCTGTCGGTAAAAGATTTTGTGCGTACTCTTTGAAAGCCGGTATTTTGCTCTGCGCAGGTTTGCCCAGTATAATGTGGGACCAGCCGTCCTCTGTCGTCACTTCAGGAGCATCGCTAAAACTTCCGCAATAAAATATCCCTGCTATGTCTGCTTGTCTGTCCTTCAGCGTTATGTATCACCTGGTCAGCTGCCAGCAAAACTGTTTTAGGCTATATGAGCTTAAGCTAAGAACACAGTGTTAGCTATGACGAATACTGTTCAGAATTATGTAAAGGGACTTATTACCCTCGATGAAGTGCAAACGTTTTGAGACGGTGCTTTACCCCGCAACAGCTGACGAATGTATCTGCAATTAGACACACAAACACATAAAAAAAATCCACCAAAGAACCTACCACCAAACAACGGCTTGGTGTTGAAAGCGTCCGGGGGATCGGAGACAGTCTCGCACGATTCGGACGTCTCGTTGTTGAAAAGACACGCCCAGAGGAGGCCCTTCTTGTTTACGGAGGGCTTTGGACCTTCAGGAGTCGTCGGCTCTGGGAAGAAAAAGGGAATGCAAGATGCACGTTACCTCATACGAAAATTTTATCGTGCGCATACACCCAAAGAAGAAGAAGAAGAAAAATAAGAGAGTCCTCTGACTCTTTTCTGCGAGTGCTTACTTGCCAAGTATACGACTCCCTTTAAAGAGATACGTTAACTCTTTTTAAGAATAATTGTACTCTCTTAGGATAGTCGTGGGACGTAAAAGAGTGTTAATGTGTCTCTTCATTGATTTTTTGTACAGCCTCGAATATACACGCTCATTTAAAGATTACGAAAACGTTCGCAGTCGGCCTCAAAAATTTACGAGAAACGGCCTCTACGATAAATAATAACTTTCACCCTGATAAATCGCGTGGTCTTTAATGGACCAGTCGCAAGCACTATTACAGCTTTAAACTTTTCAATTCGAAACTAAGTGCCCAAAATTTGCAGAAATTCAGTTTTCTTCGCAAACCTTGGTTCTCATGCAAGCGTTTATAGCCAAAAGCAATGCCCATATCATAGTTAAGGGTACCTGTGCAATGGTTCTCTAATGCGTATATTATGGACATTTTTGGCATTTTTACCAGAGTTCTGGCCTTTCGCACAGACAACGTAAGCGGCTCCTTCTAAGTGTTAGCAAGTTACAAATTGTAACCGCGAGTGCAATCAGTCTGTCGGCAGCCGCAGCTGCAGCTTTTTCGCATTAGTGCATGTGCCAACAATTCATCTCAACATCACGACGGATAAGAGCCGTGTGTGTTGAGCGCCGTGAACGACTATACGTGAACCCAGCATGTGCTGGCTGGCCGACAAACAACACGCATGAATGGCGGTGCTGTGACGTTTGTATTAAGCTAATGTTCTGTCAGAGGAGGATAGATGATGTTTATATAGAGATGTTTAGATTAGGAGACGCTAACAGTTGATTTACCCAATGAAGCAAGAAAGAATGGCGGAGGAGATGCCCAGTTGGCTACCATGTACATGGCAAGGGGAAAGGGGGTACGAACAAATTGGAGGAGGCCCTAACGCTTGACTTAGGTATGTGCTTTATAGTGGCACTTGCACATCCCGGAGGAAGCGTCACGTGCCCTAGTCACGAAGCGAGATACATTGGCCCTAGTGTATTCCTTGGGTTAACATAGTGTTTCGTCGCGCTGCCGAAGCGCATCTCAGAGGCCATGTAGAAAGGAGCGCGTCGTTAAGACCTGCTCCGCCAGGCGCCGCAACGGTCCTAGCTTCTGACAAAGATAAGCACCTGCTCCTTCGCTGAACTCATTCAGTTAATTTTAAATAATTATCGTGACAGTTAATTGGATCTTATATTAGGTAAATTGGTGTTCCAATATCACATGTATCCACCATAACTCATAACTCGAACCAGAACGATCAATTTCGGAGGATGAGAAATAAACTTCATTGAGAGAGAGAGAGAGCTCTTTATTGTAAAACAGAGAATTCTGCCGGCGTACCTAAAGTCGCCTACATGCTACTCTGTGTAGGGGAGGGGAGTGAGGACAGAAATGCCCTAGGAGGAGCCACCAATGCAAGGCTTCCCACGTAAGGACGTCGAGGTTTTGCATCAATTTCGGGCCAGTTGTATTTTTCTTACAAGAATTTTTCTGATTATTTGGCAAACCAGAAGTAAAAGCTCTACCGGAAGCGCTTGGAAGCGGAACAAGTGTGTCCCTCAGCGCTCGTGCCGCTAATAAAGAAAGAGAACGAAACCCAAGAACAGTGTGGAGGCATCGCAATGTCATTGCGACAGTGTTAATGCCCGATTGAAACAGGGAAGCACTATCCAACGTACAGTCGCAACGTTTCACCCAGTGCTGTGATTCCTCAGGAAACGCAGCAACGCCATTAGAGAGACTCACGCCGCAGGCTGGGTAAGCCAGTTCCCAAGAATGTTGCTTTCTGTGGGCGATCATTTAGCTGGTTTAGAGCTCCCGAGGGCGCTGCTCTTCTATGGCCTGGATGAGTACACTTGCAGCAAAGTCTTGCTACAACACTAGCGCCTTGCGCACGCAAGAGTGCCCCCACGCGCTTGCGCGCCCTCTAAACTCTTACTCGCTCCCTCGATTCTTTAGATGTGAACGCATAGAATGCAGATACCATATGCGATTGCTTAACGTTTCAGGTGTTTTCTTTTTAAGGGCGACGGGCTTCTGCGTGCGCCGCTGACTTGTGTTGCAGTCCCGCACGCGTCAGTAAATTCATTGCGTGTTTTCCTCTTCCCCGCTCTCTCTCTCTCTCTCATGTTTTATTCCCCTTCCCCAATTCTCTGTGTAGGGTAGCCAACCGGAAGCTTTTTCTGGTTAACCTCCCCGCCTGCCTTTCCGTTTCCTTCCTGCTTTCCGGTGTTTGTAAGCAGGCTTACAAGCTCACCGGGAACACAAGATGCAAACAGAATACGCAATAAAAACTCACTGCACAGTCCCTTGAAGCGCGTGTCGACGTTCTGTTCTTCACAAGAACTTCCGCAGCAGGTTCCCTCGGGGCAGTTGGAGCACGCGTCGCCCTCTTCGTACATCTCGCCGCCCACAATGTTTCCTCTGCAGAAAACATCCAAGGTGAGAAAGTGTAAGAGAAACTTGAAACAATCGATTGCTCAGTATCAAAGTAAGGCCAAAATGACGTACAAACAATGCATACTGAGTTATCTCATCTTCTGTTACGCCACCAATTAGGATCCTAACTTTCTTTCCATTTTGTTATCAGTAGCTTCAATTTTCTTTTTACGGAACTATATAAATTTGGAATCAAGCACATTTTCCTTTTATAAGACTTTGGTGTCGAACTAACACTACTGAACATGAAGGAGTACAAAGTGTACAGGATAATAAGTACGCAAGTAAGACATTTATTGATATTCACTGCGTTAGTGTAAGTGTGATCGAGTGTTGTTCTCATTAGGACACTACAAATAATGTTTGTGGGGGGTCTCTAGGAAGCCGCTATTGCCACCTTCATTCAAAATACACCCATATACATTTGTTATAAAACTCTCGCTGCAAACATGCGTGCATGCCCTGTCGGATTGTCCCCGTGCATGCAGAATACAAATAAACTTGTTTGTTATACTTTGGGCACTCGTTTTATATTTCTAAGTATAAGCTGTGTTCCTTGTAGTGCAACGACAAACATTGTTTTTGCCAAATAGCGTTCATGACTATAAGAACGTGGCCGGTAAGGTAATCATTGCGAGCAAAGTGATATCAAAGCTTGGCTGCGAGAGAAGTCTGCTGTTACCGTGACAGTGTGTCATGCAGATGAGCAGATTAACGCTTCCGCTAACGCCAACTACGAGTTGAGCGGACGTGTATGCACGTAGGCGTGCGCAGAGGCGGGGGGGGGGGGGGGGGCAGGGGGGCAGCCGCCGCCCCCCTAGTCACCTAAGAAGAGGGGGGCGCAAAGTCTGCCTCATACATTGACTTAATAGGGGGGGGGGGCGCCGCGATGAACCTTCGCCCCCCTTGAAGAGGAACCCTGCGCACGCCTATGTGTATGCGAACGAAGATCGAAGAAAAGCAAAGGGATTTCCTCATTGCCTATTGCCTTCCTGTGTTCTCTTATGCTGCAAGCCGCACATGTCTTAGCGGCCGAAATGCGTAGAGCGTCATAACAACTGCACGTCAACGTAACCGCATTGAATGCCCCGCTTACGCCTTCACCGCGCTGCAGCAGTCGAAGGAGGATTAACGCTGACCGTTAATTGACCTATCCTTTGTTTACAAACAAGGGTTCCGTGAGGAAGCGTATGGCGGACGGATAATACGCTTATGTTCGTGTTAAGTGTTATTGATTTAGTTCTTGCTGGGTTTAGCCATGACCTAATTAGCAACGCCGCAGATAGTGGCGAACATGTGTCGACTGCTGCTATAAAATACGTGCTGAGAAGACGTTATCATTGTAGCACACACCGGGTTCTCCTCTTAAGTGGGTTTATATTGTGGGCACGGTGTGAAGCAGACATTCATAAAGATGATAATAAGTAAAGGTAGAAAGAGTAAAAGGAACACGCAAGGTTCGACATAGATCGAATGGGAATACTGCGCTGGGCAGCACGATCATCCGTACAAACAAACAAACAAACAAACAAACAAACAAACAAACAAACAAACAAACAAACAAACAAACAAACAAACAAACAAACAATCAAACAAACAAACAAACAAACAAACAAACAAACAAACAAACAAACAAACAAACAAACAAACAAACAAACAAACAAACAAACAAACAAACAAACATTGCGAGCTCTACATCCACTGACCCTGGCCCGTAGTCGCAGGTGTAGAGAAGGTCGTAGGTGAACGGCGGCTCGGTGGACGGATAGCGCGTGTAGCCGCAGCCAATCTTCCACGTGGTCGCCCACACCATCTGCGAGAGTGCATGTAGAAATGGTGGTGGCAAGGCACTAGAACGATCAAGTGCATAGACATTATTACGATTGATTGATGTGCAGGAGCTTAAAGCTATACTGGTGCTCCGAATTAAATTTGAGCTCGCGAGACTCTTTAACACGACACAAAGTCTAAGTCCCAAAACTGACCGTAAGTCGAACCAGTAACGTTGTGATCAGCAGCTAGATGACTCAGCTTATGAGTCACAGGTGAGGCTTAAAATAAAAACGCGTGCAAATGAGCTGAAGGAAGAAACAAACAAACAAGAAAGTAGAAGTAGAAGACAATTTTATACTAGTTCGCCGAAAAGTTGGGACCCGAGGAGGCAATAACGAAAAGGAACTCAATACTAGTCATCGCAACTATAAAACATAAGCATTCATAAATACAAAATAAAAAACCACACATACCAAAAAAACAGGGCAACATAATAACAATAAGCACCACCGTAATATTGCTAGACAGTGTCGTATATGCGATAATGATCTCTTTTTTTATTTTTGTGTGAGAAATAAGAATTTAAATATTCTAATGTACCTAAAAAGTTCATCTACATTGTGTACATGCACGAAACGGTGAGAAACTACTAGAACGCTGTAAAATGTAGCCCGACTGTAATGCCACTAGGCGCTTTGGGTAGGTAATATGAATAAATAAAAATATAAGAGAGAAGCAAAGAACACAAATACACAGAAGGTGCAGGAAAGCGGCTAAAACATGGCCGCTACGCACATGGCCATGCCGTTCTCGATTCCGCTCATTGCCTTTGCGCTTGTCAATTTGTTGTCCAGCTTTTCCCTATGCATATGTGTTGATGTTATTCACAAACACGCATGTGGTGGCGCGCGACCGCCTCGACGTGCTGGAGTTCGTAAGCGCCGTACTTTTCTTTATATTAAACGCTCAACAGATGGCGCCAGCACTCCATCGGGGATGAAAATACGAGCTGTTCCATGAAGTCAGCGCTTCGTTCAAATATGCTTACAGTTGGAACAA
This sequence comes from Rhipicephalus sanguineus, assembly GCF_013339695.2. Classification (NCBI taxonomy): domain Eukaryota; kingdom Metazoa; phylum Arthropoda; class Arachnida; order Ixodida; family Ixodidae; genus Rhipicephalus; species Rhipicephalus sanguineus. Next base: position 89,448,239 of record NC_051180.1, on the reverse strand, counting down.
TGCCGATCACGTGCTGGCACGTGTTCCGGGGAGTTCCCGTTCATTTGGCGACAGCTAATCACGCAAGCTCACGTTAAGGAGACAGGTACATAAAACATAATAATACATAATACCAGCGTGCACACAATGCTCAGCGGATTATCGACTGAGGATCGCTACCTTGTTAATAATGCACACTGTCACTACTTCACCCTCTCGGCAGCATCAAGTTCGTGCACTTCCTCGACGCTCAAGTCTGGTTGGCTCGCTGAAGCCACTGTATAACCGTAGCTTATCTAGGAACATTTTTCAGGCAAGTACCTTAAATAGAAGTGTGTAGTGTACCTCGACACAGTGATGCACCGCACAATACACACAGATGAATTCAATGCGCACTGTGTGAAAATGGGTGCGACGTTGTGTGCTAAATCGAAACTACGGATCGCGCGCGCACCCATGAGCTGGGTAGAGTGTGCTTTTGCCTACCTGCGTGAAATGCCCAGTGGGAAGGTCGAACTGGAATGGGGAGCGCGAGGCGTTGGAGAAGAGAGACACCTCGTCGTACCAGCGCCGCACGCAGCTTTCCCAGTCCGGCTGTGGATTGTGTCTTGTGGTCCTGTCGAGGCACAGGTTCTGGCCGACGGCGGTAAACTTATCTGCAAGTGTAAGAGCACGGCGTGTGTTCACGGAGGACGAAACAAAATTCTTGTTCCTTGCAACCCAGCTTTACTGACAGTTCTCACATCTTTTGTACCGAACAGCTCTCCGTGGAAACTTAAGCTTGGTCGATCATTCTACATAAGCTGTGCTCGCCGTGTATTAAAAAAAAAAATACGCTTAGCACGGTGACCTTTGCGACTAACTTCCTTTTCTCTAACTCCTTCTCAACTTTGTCTTGGTAGTTATCGCTATAGGCCCGGCTGGTGCCATCGCTTTTGTTCTCGCCAACATTATTTCACTCATAAATTCTTTAGAAGTGTGCACCAACACATCAGAAAGTGATCTCTTTTTGCACGTATGATACAGTGAGTAGCATTTTGCCAACCCATGCACGGAATTACGATCCAAGAGGAGTAAATTAACTTTGGCGGCTCATTTATGGGTGCCTAGTGCTCAAGTCAATTAAAGATGACCATCTCTGTTAATGTTAATTAACAACCATTAGACGAAAATTAGCTCCCGCGTGATGACACATCCGGTAATACTTCAAATATGACGTCATTCTGTGCACACGCTTCAATTTCGTCATTTATGAGATTGCTATTTTGTGCTACGGAATCAGTGCCAAGAGCGTTGAGGGATCGCGGTTAGGTTAAGAGGTTATAGGGCAGAAGCGTTTGTGTAAGTGTTCGTTAAGAGTAATGGCATCGCGTTGCTTCACTTGAGCTCCGAGAGACAAAAAAAGAGAATAAACTCGAAGCGTTCCTCTATGAGACGACGTGAATAATGAAATGTTTGCCCATACTTTCGTTACTGCGGCATCTTGTCGGGCAATATTAAACTCGAGGCAGAGTAGCAGCCTTAGACACCACGAACGCTAACTTTCAACAAATGTTTTCCTGTTTCGAAACTGGACAGGAAACCATGTGCTAAGCCTCCTTCTTCCTTGTCTAAGTTTTGCAACACTGCTGCGCCGTCGTGTACATAGAAGCCCAAAACTACTCGCGCAATATGAACCTTTCAGTACACGTTGTCTAATTGCTTTCCTGTGAATCTTATTGGCTGCAGAGATTAGGCAACGGTGGCTGTAAATTCGTACGCTCGTTGAGCACTTACCCATTGATCGGCATGACGGGCAGTCGTGCTCGAACTGACACAGGTTAGCATGCGCTTGGGCCACCCTCGCCAAGTCATCGTCCCACTCCTGTGTCGAACAAGGCGAAGGTTTCAAGTAAGAGAAAACTTTGTAGCCAAGTCAGGCACGCACGTAAGGAAGACGGAAAAAGTGCTGTTAAACTGTGTGAGAGAAAAGCAGCGGGCGGATTGAAGAGCTGGTGATTTCGTTTATACCTAAAAATTGCTTACTTTCAATCAGCTCTTAGTATCCATTGTACAATCACGAAGCAGCAACATAAAAGACACACAAGAACTGTTCCAAGGTATTCCTTAAGGAAAGAAAAAGGTAGAAATGCCTCTTTCTAAGCGAGAAAGCTTCGGAATACTTAAGATAATATGTAATACTTGATTATAAGCAGAATTCACGTATGAGCCGATCTGGCGCAGTGTACAATTTCAGACAGTCTGCTGAACTCAAAACGCACATTAGGAAGCGAAGAGGAAACGCGGAAAACACTGTTTACGATCCGCGTGGTCATTAAACGTGCAACCGGGGAATCAACAGAATCGCATTAGACAGAACCGCCCCTCTGCGTTTCGTCGCCGCGTAGACGCGACGTGACAGGCTCCTTTTTCAACGTCACTTGGCATTTACCGTGCCAGCGGGTCGTGCCGAAGCTGGAATCGAAGTTGGCACGCACCTCCAAATGGGCGTGCTTTTATTTTTTTTTCTGTGCCGGGGACTACCTGGCCGTCTTGCATGGCCCACGAGGTCAACCTGAATCAAAGGATTCTTGGTATGAAGTCACGCGCTTTACCTCCAAGGACGTGCACCTCGTGGGCTTCACCTACAGACCTCGCACGAGATCAATGTAGCATATGCGATTATACATATGTATAAATCGCTATCCTTTCCTTCAGATAGTTCTGTACTTGTGTACAGTACGGTACTCTTCTAAAGGTAACACCCTGCCGGTAATCAAGCGAAGAGTGAGGCTTATTGCTCGTCCATACGGTATTCGACTGCATGCATCCCTTGTCCCTACATGTCACATGCCATCTTCAATCGATGACAGAGTTAGAGTTTAAGAGTTGGCCGTGGTGTACGTAGGATTATTGAGGAAATGGTTTCTTTTAAGCTGAGTTGTCAACTTGTATTATACGTACAAGAGAAACAGAGGAGCGTTAGGTAAGCTTGCCCGCCCCGGTGGTTTAGTGGTTATGGTGCTCGACTGCTAACCCGAAGGTCGCACGGTCGAATCCCGGCCAGGGCGGCCGCATTTCGATGGAGGCGAAATGCCTGAGGCGCGTGCACTTAGATTTAAGCGCGCGTTAAAGAACACCAGGTGGTCAAAATTCTCGGAGCCCTCCACTACGGCGTCCCTCATAATTATCTTGATTTTGAGACGTAAAACCCGAACAATTATTATATATCACTCGACAACGATATTCCTCCAAATATTAGTTCGCAGTGCCAATTACGTTCGAGCTCTTGCCCTTTTTGTTTGGAATTCGCGCATAACAAAAATGAGATAATCTTATTTTCAAGAGTTGACGCGATATACGCGCACAAAAGTGCGGTAATTTACGTGGTATTTCTACTCGGCTTGCTTTCAAATGCTAGGAATTGTCGTCCGTATCCGGGTGCTTTAGGCAAGCAAGTTGTGTTTGCTTTCCCGTACGGAGATCGGTGTGTGTTCTTTGACAAGAGCGTTATGCACGCTTTCCGGACCTACAGGGCGATAACGTGAGCGACTGTGCAAACGCAGAGTTAGGGCTCCCGGTTTTGCGAGTGCCCGCATTCCGAGGCTATCACTGACTGCCTAGCACTTCCGGGAAGAACTCCAAGAACCTTCTCTCTCATTTATAAACAGCGCTGAACCGTTACTGAAGTTTCGAGCTAGAAATGCCGCGCGGCGTTCACAGGTTATTTGACGTTACTGTGATAATCCTAATAAAAAAAACAACAAGAAAACTATAAGAACGGTTCCTACATATAACATGCAGTCGGACTGGTGCGGAAGGCTAACCTGACTCAATCGACTATTTGATTACAGTATGCTGCGGCATTTTTCAAATGAAATGACAGCACGAGAGAACTATGACAAACGATGAGCACATCACTACATTCCAAGCGGCACCCTAAGTGCGGAACACTAATAAAGGTGATCGATTACAAGTATCCGATAGTGGGGAAGTGCGTTTTCTTTTGTACATCGCCTTGATAAAGACACGCAATAAACGATATAGGTGGTACGACGCTCATTAGCAAGCAAATCTTAAGTGCTACCGAGGTGCCATTCATTTCTTCGTAAAGTCCATCAATGAAGGAGACGAAAACTGCTCCAGCGGAGACGGCTCTAAGCACAAACCACTTTTACGGTAATGTCGGCAACCATCATACGGAGGAAAATGCCGCGATGGCCAGCTTTTCTACCGAACAAACAAAGCTCACCTGCTAGTCCCCATCGCTGTCGGCGCATTGGAAGTGTGGAGGGGCGGAGGCGTCGCAAGTACACAGACAGGGGTGCCAAGGTCGGCTTACCTCACAGCGCGCATTGTCCCGACTCGCAAAATGCCTTATGAGGAAATCGAATTGCAGGCTTCGTGCCACGCTTTGTCTCCTTCCTATACAGCTGTATATACACACACTCTACGACGCGCATATAGACCTCGATAGCGCACGTGGTCGAAGGGCTAGCCCATTTCGAAACTCTTCAACTCGGTGAATGACATAATGCAGCGCTAAAAACACACACACCACAAAGTAAGGAACACAAACCGACGGGACCGACGGAAAACGACGGTGTTCCTTAACTTGTGGTGTGTGTGTTTTTAGCGCTGCATTATGTCATTCAGCAAGCACCAACTCGCCCAACAACAGGTTCTTCTTCGACTCGGGAATCGCGGCCAGCGGAGTTGTTTGACAAGCCCATTTGGCCTAATAATCACTGGTTCAGCTGCGAGCGACCATGAAAAACGCTATTCTTCGATGGAAGGTGTTTGCGAGCTTTGGAATATGGGAATTGCCACGAGCTGTGCATGAAACATATCGAAATACTATATCCTTAGAAGCGATGCCGCTGGAAGGTTGCAGGAATTTCGGCAATCTGCTACGTGAATGAGGAAAAAATGTGGCTTTGATCGTGCAAGAAGCTTATAAAAACTGGTTAAGAACGTTAAGACAGCTGACGGAAGAAAGTACTGACATGTGACGGAAATTTCTCGAGAAATGTTTCATTAGTGAACGCCTTTTCGCCCTTGTGGTTAACGTCCGTTCACAATAGATGCGCGAAGGCGAGTCATAAAACGCACGAGCTGTTAACTTCAGAACCGCGACATGTTTATAGGCGGTTGCACACCGTAAAATCGTGGAGTCTACCAGTAGTCACTCGTTCATGGACACGCCAGATAACTGCATGCAAGAAAATGTGGCAATCAGCATCGCGATTTCCAAACTTCGTTTGGTTACAAAATTGGAGTTTAACGTCCCAAAATTGCACGGTGACGTCTAAAAGGAGAGATCAGCTGGAGTGCTTCCAGACGCATCTAAACACACGATAATCCAAGATGCACACTAACACACGACAATCTTTGCAACTGCTTCATATTAAATCCACGAATCGAACCCGCGACCTCACCAGCGGCAGCGTCAGGATATTTTACGGGAAGAGGGGCACGCACGATAGGTGAGTTATGCGCTGAACTTATGCTTTGAATTTTGACAATGTTTGCTCTATTGGGGGGGGGGGGGGGGGTTGCAGGCAAGAGCTATAAAGGGGCGGCCGGCCCTTCGTGCCCTCCCTCCCTCCCTGGCGCTGACCCTGTACCTCACGTTAAATATCATTAGTCCATAGCCACTGAGCCAACGACGCGAGCTTTTATAGTATTGCATTTAGCCAGAAAAAGTTTAGTTGCAAAGCTAACCCTCACTTGCTTGAAGCTGTCTGATTTTGTTAGATTTGTTTTTGTCATTTCACGACCAAGCATGTTTCCTTACCATCTCGAGCATGTTGGCTGCCGGCGGCATGTGCGTCTCGTTTCCTCCCGCGATGAGGCTACGGTAGTGATTGTGCAGCTTGAGAATGAGCTGCTTGACGTTGTCGTCGATGCCCGCCACTTGGATCTCGCACGCGGGCTCCTCTCTGCACATGGTGTGGTTCTGGCTGTAGCGCAAGAAGGCCTCGCTGCAGTTGGACGTTATGATCGGCGCTGCCTCCCCCTTCGGAACAGCAGTCAACAGTAGCAACATCATCAGCGATGACAGCAGTAGGAACAGGTACCGCGCAATCTGTAGCCGCACAACGGACATCCTCAGTGTGCTGCTTGCTTAATCCGGGCCAAATGAAATCTGCAAGAAAATATGCAAAGTGATTACCAAACGTTACGCCCGGAGATTGAGAGATTGATACCGTGTGACGACTACCACAGATTATCCAACTCTACAGCGAATCTTCAAATGTCGTGCATACGCGCCATTGGGTATGCGGCCGAGGCTTTCGGAATTGCGGGTATGAAGCAACACCGTTGTTATGTTTGCCGCTCATAAGTCGATCCTGCAGACAGGACGGCGCGGCACGGTACGTCGTACAAAGCTTCTTTCTCGGCTCTCCCCCTGCCTGGTCTTTTCGCTGGGCAATTATCAAGAGAAAGCAAACGGCTTCCTTTGAGCAAGCTTGTCTGCCCCGATGGCCAGCATGGGTTGCGGTCAGGCGACCGTTCTCAGAGGTCGGCGGCCTGAATGTGTGGGAAAATGAGGAGACATCCCCCGCTCTAAGCAGTCGCTCGAGGCGACAGTATGCGTGACCCCAACACGGACCAAGATGTGCTTTTGCAACAATGCAAGGTCGAATGCGTGGGAGGGCAGGGTCACGCAGACGCCTTTTCTTTCCCGGAACGGTTTAACGACTGGCTCCGCGAGTTCAACTCGATGTGTATGGGAAAATGGCGTGAATGCACCAGGGCTAAAATACAGATGTATTTCGACCGTGAGAATCCCTGAGAGCGTGGGAAAGAGAGGGAGAGCCATGGATGGGAAAGAGTGCCAAAACGCCTGTCTGCGCTGTAAAGACACTGCTGCCGAGATTAAGGACAGCCCGGTAGGGAGTGGCTTAATCTGAGAATGAACGGGTTGGATAAGGGAATGTCGAGGCGGACCACCAGTGGCCACCTCCCCTTTTCTTTGTTACCGCAAGGTACTTAAGACTGGACGGAATTCGTTTCCCTTCAGTCTAGGCTGTAATCACTTAACTGATAGATCAGTAAGACTCCGTACGATGCAACTTTCGTCTGGGCCGTAACCACTTGGTGGTCGAACAGTGAGACTCGGTTCTTCGTATGTAGTAACAGTGTTCTAGGCTCTAACTTAAGAAAAGTTAAGTAGAAGAGTAAGGTGCTGTTGATGTCTATGTTATCATCAGTGTGCTTCGGCAAGATGTACATATGACTGTAATATTCGCTGCAATATACCTTCAAGTTTTCATTACCTCCAACCTGCCTCCTGCTTCATCGACGTCGATCATCTCCTTGACGGGACTTCAATCCACATCAAGGAGAAAACGAACAAAGGAAAAACATAGCTGGCGCAGTCTGACAGGGATCGGCGAGCTCTACAGCACCATACACTGGACCAGCGCTGAGAAGACCCGAGGGGCAAGGCATCCAGCAGCCACCAGCGGCGACGTCGAGACGATCCCACAGCAGTCAACTCCGGCGCCGTGGAGGAGATCCAGGAACGACAAAGCATTCAGCAAAGGGTGAGCAGGATTTCTTGCGTCTTTCTCAAGTTGGCATGGCAGTTTATGTGTAGAGCACATGGTGAGAACACGTGGAGGTGCTGAAACAATGGAGTTTAATGGAGATGAAGGTGCGAGTGTGGCGGATATGGATCGGAATCGAGAGCCATCAAATAATGGTAGTCTAAATTCTGATAAATCAGCTGAGGCGAGAGTGCCTACTCAGAGGCAAGAATCGATGCAGCAGGCATCTCAGGTTTTGCCGAATTCAAGTGAAACGAGAACGCTCGAACTTGAAATCCAAAAGCTCAATCTCCAGATTGAGTACGAAAAGCTGTTGCAAACTAGAATGAACGCGGAACGTCTCAATGGCACGTTGTCCAACTCTGGGTCGGAGACGGGTGATCAGAGGCGGCGGTGTTTCGATTCTGTCCAGCAATGTGCAAAAGTGCTGAAAGGGTTTCGCCTGCCGAGTGACGCGGATGTGCCATTATGGTTTGAGGAAGTAGAAAGACTGTTTGCTACTTATCAAGTACCGCATGAGAGTCGCGTGCATTTGGTTATGCCAGCACTAACCGAACGAGTCCGTTACCTACTGCGTAACCTCAACCCTGAAGAGAGTGCAGATTACGAGTCAGTTAAAGCGGCGGTGCTGACGGAACTGAAGCTTTCTCCGGCAGAGTATCTGCTGAGGTTTGAACGAGCGGTAAAGCGGAAGGAAGAGACGTGGGCGCAGTTCGCGTCGCGTGTAAGAACTTATTTCTCATACTACCTTCAAGTCAGAGAGGCCGACACGGTAGAAGTGATGGCCGAACTCATGGTTGCTGACCGTATAAAATCGGGACTAAGTACGGAGGGTCTGGAGTATGTGAGATTAAGGGAAGGCGAGGGATGGCTTAGGCCAACTGAGATCGCTAAAGTGCTCCAAACTTTCGAGCAAGCGAAAGGGAAAGGGCGTGCTTCAAAGCAACCAGCGGTAGAAATGGGGCAAAAGCCGGCGACACGAGTTGAGAAGGCGCTCTGAAGTGCCACTTATGTCACGGCTCAGGCCATTTCGCTAAAGAGTGCCCGAAGGCTAGTGATAAGGAGAGCAACCCCAAGAAGGCTATTGAGCCAAAGCGGAAGGTACAAAAGGTAACGTTATCCCACGAGACGGAAACTGAAATACCTGATGGAGTACTTAGCGCAAAGGTGAAGTCTCTGAAACACGAGGGTCAAGGCACAAATAAACTGCAGTTAATTCCTGTATCATGTGCAGGTATAGCCGCAGATGCGATTTTGGATACGGGGAGTGAGATAACCGTCATTCGGGAGAGTCTGCTTCCGCGTAGTCTAATAGAGTCGTGTGGCAAGGTGAGATTGGTGTCTGCTTTTGGTAAAACTATCGAGGCGAGGCTAGCTACGTTGCCGGTAAAATTAAATAGCCCGCGAGAGGTTACGGAGCCTCAGAGCGTCGACCTACTCTGCGCGTTAACTGATGAGCTCGTCGAGGGCACAGATTGTTTGTTGACCGAGGAAGATTGGAAACTTTTGTTGAAGGCCAGCAGCCCTCTGGCACCCTGTCGAGCACCGGCCGAGCCTGCTCATGAGGCAGAACAAGCAGTAGAAAAACCAAAAGTAGTGGCCTGCAATCTTACCTTGGAGGAAAAAGACGTTTCCGGGGAAGATGCGCAAATTGATGAAGAAAAGGAGGCGTCGTTAGGCCAAAGAGAAGAGTTCCGCAAAGTGCAGTTGGGTGACACTACGCTAAAAAAATGTTGGGATGATGCTCGTAGTGGGAAATCCGGCATGTTCATTTCAGACGGACTATTATACCACTGCGACTCAATAGCAGGCACTCGAGTGAGTCAGCTAGTTGTCCCCAAAGATAAGCGCACTGAGGTAATGCACTTAGCCCATGAGTCACTATGTGGGGGGCACCTAGGGCCAAAGAAAACAAAAGCTCGCATTAGGTATAACTTCTTTTGGCCGGGTATGGCGAAGGAGATATTAGAGCATTGTCGTTCGTGCCATGAATGTCAAATTCGTTCAGACAGGCGTCGCACGGATAGGTGCCTATAACTCCGCTCACTAGACCCGAGCACCCTTTCCAAGTTGTCAATGTAGATGTAATCGGACCCCTAGACACACCGTCAGCGAGAGGGCATAAGTACGCGCTGTGCTTAGTGGACCTTTGCACGAGGTGGCCAGAGGTGGTCCCACTGCGCTCTTTGACAGCTAAGGCGACTTGTGACGCACTGATTGAGATCTTCAGTCGCACAGGCGTTCCGGAGATGATCTGCTCCGATCAAGGCACTAATTTTAAATCTCAGCTCACGCAAACGATGCTGGAGAAATTAGGCTGCACACCAAGATTCTCAACCCCAGAACACCCAGAGAGTAATGGAGTTGTAGAGAGGTGGAATCGGGTACTGAAAAACATGTTGTATCATGTCATTCAGAGAGACTCCAAGAATTGGGACAAATTGATCCCAATGGTTTTATGGGCTTATCGGGAAGTTCCCCATGAGGTAACCGGAGTAGCTCCGTTTCGTCTATTGTATGGAAGGAATCCCACGGGACCGCTTCTAATACTGCAGAGGACGTGGACGGGAGAAATGCCGGTGCCGGCAACATTGAGAGAAAGCCCCGCTAAGTATTTACAGCAACTTAAAGAGCAGCTCGAGACTGCCGCTAATATTGCTGAGCTAATGAGTGCAACTCATCAGGAGAGTTACGCCAGTGCGTATAATCGCAGCACCAGGCTCAAAGCTTTTAACGTTGGCGACCAAGTTGTGGTTTTCGACAATGATCGGAATTGTAAGATGTCACCTAAATGGCTAGGCCCATTCACAGTGGTTGGACGTGAGCGCGAACATTCTTACCGTGTTGAAACATCTGAGGGAAAGGTGAAAAGTGTCCACGCCAACAACATTCGACCTTACTGTGCAAGGGTCAGTCATATTGGGGTCGTCTTCGCTGAGGACCATGATTTTGGGGAGGTGGAATATGCTCCACAACCAACCACTATAAAGCGGGAAGAGCTAGTGCTAACGAGCGAGAAGGTTGCTCATCTTGATGCTGACGCGCAGGCGGAAATACAGGCGGTGTTCCAAAGACATTGCACACTCTTTGACGGCGTCCGAGGATACGCAGATGTGACGAGCCCGCTCACGCTGTTAACAAAGAAAGCGGTACCTAATAAGATACCCTGGCCGGAGGAAGCCCAGGCGGCATTTGAGATTCTCAAACGATCTTTGTGCGAGGCCGTGGCGCTTAACACTCCAGAGCCATCTCAGCCCTACTGGCTTTTCACAGACGCATCAGCTACGGCGGCGGGAGCATGTTTGGCGCAAATGTCAGCCGAGGGGCAAGAGAAGCCTATCGCCTTTGCAAGCCACCGTTTCTCACCGACCCAGATGCGCTGGTCGACCATTGAGAGGGAAGCGTTCGCAATAATATGGGCCTTAAAGAAGTTTGACTACTGGCTTTTTGGTGCCATAGTAAACGTCGTTTCCGACCACAATCCGCTGTCGTACCTTACAACTTCGACTCCGCACGGGGCGAAATTGACAAGATGGGCGCTGGCGTTACAGCGATATCATGTGTCGGTACAACATCGGAAGGGCGTATGTAACGGTAATGCGGATGCATTATCAAGGCTCCAGAATAGTTTATGGAAGCCATCAGAATAACAGTGCCATGCCAACTGGGGGGGGGGCGTGAATGTTCCTGCCCACTTGCTGCTGTATATTGTGGACTGTGTGATTGTGAATTCAGGAAACAGACACTAGTGATCATACTGCTTGAAGCAGCAATGGTGTGTTTGATTGTTTAGCATGTACTTGTTTACGTTTCTTGTATTCTCCTGTCGTGTTGTCTCGCAATTGTGTTTGATGTTTGTGTAGACTGTTGTATGGGTAGAAAGTCCAGTGACCTAATCGCGGCAGTGATTTATCGTACCACTGAGCGTAGAACAGCACAGCGTACTCTTTAGGGGGGACGTGTTATGTTTGCCGCTCATAAGTCGATCCTGCAGACAGGACGGCGCGGCACGGTACGTCGTACAAAGCTTCTTTCTCGGCTCTCCCCCTGCCTGGTCTTTTCGCTGGGCAATTATCAAGAGAAAGCAAACGGCTTCCTTTGAGCAAGCTTGTCTGCCCCGATGGCCAGCATGGGTTGCGGTCAGGCGACCGTTCTCAGAGGTCGGCGGCCTGAATGTGTGGGAAAATGAGGAGGACATCCCCCGCTCTAAGCAGTCGCTCGAGGCGACAGTATGCGTGACCCCAACACGGACCAAGATGTGCTTTTGCAACAATGCAAGGTCGAATGCGTGGGAGGCAGGGTCACGCAGACGCCTTTTCTTTCCCGGAACGGTTTAACGACTGGCTCCGCGAGTTCAACTCGATGTGTATGGGAAAATGGCGTGAATGCACCAGGGCTAAAATACAGATGTATTTCGACCGTGAGAATCCCTGAGAGCGTGGGAAAGAGAGGGAGAGCCATGATGGGAAAGAGTGCCAAAACGCCTGTCTGCGCTGTAAAGACACTGCTGCCGAGATTAAGGACAGCCCGGTAGGGAGTGGCTTAATCTGAGAATGAACGGATTGGATAAGGGAATGTCGAGGCGGACCACCAGTGGCCACCTCCCCTTTTCTTTGTTACCGCAAGGTACTTAAGACTGGACGGAATTCGTTTCCCTTCAGTCTAGGCTGTAATCACTTAACTGATAGATCAGTAAGACTCCGTACGATGCAACTTTCGTCTGGGCCGTAACCACTTGGTGGTCGAACAGTGAGACTCGGTTCTTCGTATGTAGTAACAGTGTTCTAGGCTCTAACTTAAGAAAAGTTAAGTAGAAGAGTAAGGTGCTGTTGATGTCTATGTTATCATCAGTGTGCTTCGGCAAGATGTACATATGACTGTAAATATTTCGCTGCAATATACCTTCAAGTTTTCATTACCTCCAACCTGCCTCCTGCTTCATCGACGTCGATCATCTCCTTGACGGGACTTCAATCCACATCAAGGAGAAAACGAACAAAGGAAAAACATAACTACCGTATTACAGCTCATAAAGCTGTGTAGAGAGATAATGAGTGGCTCAGCTTAGCGGCCGTTTCGGCTTCAAGGCTACTTCAGCTAGATAAACATAATTGTGCAGCCCAGCAATCATAGCTAGTTTATCATGCATCCAAAATAGGAACACTCACGTACGACCTTCATGTAAAATTTGCAATGCGGGTAAATATATGTGTTTTTGTATTACTGTAGTCACACGTCAGATTTCAGGATTATCGAAATCAGCGATCACTGAAAGTCGCGAGTCCAATTTGTTCGCTTAATGTTGCTCGAACAAAGGCAAACATGCAAAAATCAATGGTCAAGTTTTAATGATCATTAAAGGTGAGCGTGCGAATAACGCGGCACAAGGAATCCATGTCACAGTTTGAATGATTTACAAAGTCTGTCACCCGCCGCGGTGGTCTAGTGGTTATGGTGTCCGACTGCTGACCCGAAGGTCGAGGGATCGAATCCCAGCCGTGGTGGCCGCATTTCGATGGAGGTAAAATGCTAGAGGCCCGTATACTTAAATTTAGGCGCACGTTAAAGAAACCTAGATGGTCGAAAATTTCCGGATCCTTCCACTACGGCGTCTCTCATAACAGTATCTTGGTTTTGGGACGTTAAACCCCAACAATTATCAATATTGAACTCTGTGCAATTTTTGCTCACTCCAGGAGCATTGCCATCACACGCGGACGTCACGTTAAAACGCCTCGCTCAGAATCCCGCTCCAAATACTCACATGAACGGTTGCCGCGCTGCCTCTGACGCTCTCGGCCGGCCTAAAATTGCCCGTCTTACGTTCTTATCTTCGAGCCGTGGCTATGCGGCAAAAGTTAGGGGAGGAGACGAACACGGCGTCTCAGTGATAGGACGCACGCGTTTTCTAAGGCATGGGGTCGGTGACGAAGATAACCGAGTGTTTCGCCCGTTACAAATGCAACAAACAATGGAAGCTTTCACCGTCCGGCAATCGATATCGGAACTGTCGCTGCCACCTACCTGTGACGCCTGTGGCATCACCGTGAGATAAGAGACGGGAAAAAATGAGCGTGTAGTGTCGACTGAATGTTACTCACACGTTTTAGCGGATGTGAGTAACGCAGTGACTAACTAGGGGAGTGGATGCTGATTTCCTGCTGCTCGAGATGCCAGTACAGCATTTTATAACAACGCGTAAGTGGTTAATCTTTAAGATGGCATTTAATATATAATTAGCCATCGCAGTCAGTGTTATTTGATACATTGAATGTTGACGGTTCTTTATACAATATAATGCCCATAAATATACGAGCCCGTGAGCATGCTTTTAGGGACATCAAAATTAAGTAGCTCCATTCGTATTTTAATACCCTCTTCATGACTACGTCCTCGCTAGTGAAGACGCAACAAGTGCATCTGGCAAGATGGCATACAGTGAACAACAATATCAGTAATGCCTAACTATTTACTCGGCTGAATTAACCAGCTGCAGGAGCAGACTCGGAAAGCGCCACTGGGGCCCCACGTTTCATTTCGAAACAAATATCTCTGCGCTACAATAAAGAAGTGAACTGAAACACGCCGACGAGAATCATTCATATTATTACGACTCTGACGCACGACCGTTTCAGCGACGGCGCAGTATTTTTTCCGCTAACCGGCAATCATCACATGCGACGCGGCAGCATTCATTGGCCACGAAGAGGCGTCTGCAGAGGATACACGCCTACCCGATCCCGTGTAATGACAGGGGGAGTGCTTCCGTTGAATGCGTGCCGCGCGAGTAATGATATCTCGAACAGAACAAGCCCTACACGTTTTCTGCCCTAAGGTGCGATTACGGGGTTAGAGAAGTATTACGGGAGCTCAAACTTCGCAGAAACAACCGAGAACCTTTCGACGCGCTTGTCATTTGAGCAAGAAGAAGTCACGAATGCGATGAGGTTATAACATGTACGCAGGAGGGCTTTGCGGTAATTACAGCTGGATACTTGTAAGAGAGAGCGAAGACAGATCTAATACAGAACTTAAAGAATTCAGTTAAAAGCATTGGCATCTGACACGATAAAACGCATGTACCAACATGTGCAGACGTGACACTTACGTTACGCAAGGTGCGCATGCCGTTTATGCAAACCTACGAAATGGAACTGAGGAACCAAAGCTTAAAAACAAAGGTCTTGTTTACAGGTACGTTACTTGTTTACATGATACAAAACGTAACCAGTAGTTGCGTGCTGTTCCTGTCTAATATTGCCACAATACGACATATCGATCGAGAAACTATGGTTTTTCATAGTGTGAAGGAATACACGTGGTGACGTTTCTGTTTATTTACATGTTCTTCGATTCGGTCATTTATCTGGGCGTTCCCGTTTGCCGCACGTATTCTACAGTCCTGGGTGATTTCACATAACCTGCAGTGCGCTGCATACAGCGTACCACAGGTTAGGTGCTTATGTTGATGGCATATTGTGTAACTACATACGTTGATGGATATTATGTTGATGGTATATTGGTATAATTACATACGTGCACGAACACAGTCACACGTGTGTCGGCTGCTATGCTGTAAACAACGCAAGCACACGTACCCCGTTCTCCGGGAGGCAGTCGCGTCACACGTGCTTGGTGGACCGTTGCAGCGCACGCCAGAACACTGGCGGTGTCACTAGCTTCGTCAGCGTGGAGCACAATAGGAAAGGACGTGTACTATTCCACACAGTCGGAGGAAACACTTTGTAGTAAACACACTGAATCATTTCCGGGTTTTCCATACTGTGCTGACAGAGTTGTTTTCAAAGTAAATTGTAATGGACAGGTGCCCCGTCATGACACTATGAAAGCTTAGTATGGATTACATGACACCTAGCACCTTCGTATTTACGGGGCCGTGGAAACGTTTAACTTATCCGGAATTTCACTGTCTGTTTCGGTAGCTGTCAGTGGAACTTGGGTGTTTATCATATTAGTTACGTGGTTAGAAAGGCTAGTTTTAATTAAACAGCGAGTCATGAGCACAGGCGCGTCATCAAAGAATAAGTCTAACTTGCTGCTTTGCCAGGCCAAGAAATCCTAGAACGTGCCGCAGCAGCCTTTAGGTCAAGTGTCACAACGAACGCCAGTTATACGTTTGCAGCCGCTTTCGCAGGTCCGTTGTCCCTAAACATTGCCTTCGTCAGCCTCAGCTGCTTTGACTTATTAACGGCACCCCCAAACAGTTTGCTCTTATAAGTGTCGTCGTCTTATATAGGTATGAGACAAAGACCAGCGACTGGACAAACGCAGGAGTCATCATACAATCAATGCAGTTCATAAATGAACGTATAAGTACCACCGGGAAAATGATATAAAAATTTACCTAGTTCAGGCCGTAAGTGTCGAGCCTCCGCGATCTCAATTTTCGGATGCGGTTCTAAGATATTTAAATACGTGCACTTTTCCCAGCGAGTGGTATTTCAATATGGAAAACGCGCTACTCCACCCACACCCGCTCTTTTTCCCGCATACACACACACACACACACACCGTCAAGGAAATTAAAAAAAAAGATGTATAGCTCGTGCATGAGGCCTTTCCGCGCTTTGTACAAAAACTTCATGCAGGAGTTTTATGATCGTTCTCCTATTCATGGCGTGCTTACCACCTGGGAAATTGAAGTATTCGTTCGAAACCTCTTTTCGCGCTTATGCTGACTGAAACAGCTTATGCATAAAGATGACTCGCTACATTTTCGTACAAGCGATTTTTCCCTCGACATGCAAGGGCTGAGGTAAGCGCGCCGCTCATCGCATCCGGAGTGGGAAACGAAGCCCACTCCCTTGTAGGAAAACCAGATAAACAGACCGGAAGGAATAACTAAGGCTTTGAATAAAACGACATCCATGGGACCTCCGCCGTCGGGGAAGTCTTATGTTCATGGATCTCAAATCTGACTGATGATGCGTGCGCGTTCCTAGAAATGAAAATTATGAGCCGTTGAACCTCATCCAGCCTCTTCTCTCCTCTGGTTCAATAAACTTCAAGGCTAACGTCCTGTAAAAGCTCGTCTCCTAGCGCTAGAAACACGCCAGTGCGTCTTAGATAAGCGGAACGGGCCATCGTGAGCTGACCCTCCTGCGAAAACGCGCCTTGAATGTTTATGTCTGCTTTGCTGAGTTTTTCCGCTCCAAGCAGTTAAGCAGTATGGTGGAGAGAGAGACAGAGAGAGAAGAAAGAGAGAGGAGAAACAGAGAGAGAGAGAGAGTGCGTGTGTGTGTGTTTAGGCGCTTCTCTCGGCACCTTGATCTTCTTGTCATTTGCATGCAAGGAAATCAGAGTTGGCAAACTGGGAGCATCATCGTATAGCTAAAACGAGTAATTTAGGAACATTAGCGCTTTACCAAGAAAGCCATGGCCCTCCTGCGGCATGATACGATACTCGAATGTATTCTGTTTGTATTGGTTAAGAAAACAGAAGCATTTCTGACGGGATTGTTGCACAACGACATAATTTAACTTCTATTTGTAGTCAACATGGAAGTAAGAATCCGCCTTTCAAGATTTTGGCGCATCATTAAATAACTTACTACATACACGCGAGAACCACAACGACACATTTTCGCCGCATTCTGGCGTTCGCCAGTTCCCGACATTATTCACCAGTGATTCGGTGACATTTCCCCTGTATCCTTTAAAAGTACTCAGCTTCGTGCGAACATGGCTGAAAGTTACCCACCGTCATGTTGAACCACTCCACGCTTAGAAACTAAAGCATATATCCACCTGTGACCACGGTGAAGCATCCTGGTTCCAGCGAATCGCTGAACTGCGTTCTGCGATACAGCTGCAGCAGGGGACGTTTACTTTATTTGACGTAGTTAAAGCCCTAACAAAGAAAAAGACGGGCAGCCAACATGAAAATACATAACGGTCGTGTATTCACTCCTGTCAGGTTCTCTTACTGTGCGTCCGCTTTATATAGCTCCACAAGTATGCCAAAATGGTGAACCCAACTATCCCAGCTTTCTTCTGTGTAAGCACTGTTGTATGTATGTATCTCTACGAGGAGGAACTGAAAGCGCGGAGCTTGATTGTGCGTTGTTAGAACCTATTTACTGCGAGACGGTTTAGAAGAGAACGAACATGTCATCCGGAATTCGATCATTAAATTCAGGCTTCATACTTTATGAGTGAATTAACTTCAGAACTATCCTAAGTTATAGGGAATTCAGGTACTAGCAGTTCAATGCCTGGCCAGATCTATGTAGCTGAAAAAAGCGGAAGCGTTTGATGCTACGCACAGGCGGGCAGCCATACACAGCAAAGGCGGCGGCGATTCACACACGTGCATGCCGGCCAAGCCAATAAAGAATACGCGTCAGACTGTGCGTGATGCTCTTAGACACACGCATACACCCGACTGGAAACGCTATCTATCTGCGCAACGGTGGAACCGACGGTCCTGAATGCGACGTTTCTTTCCCACATGACAAGTCAATTATAGGCCGTGGACGAGGCAGCTATGTCGGTGAAAGCCGATGGACATTTTGAAATTCTGATTGTGACACGTCGCGCGAAGCTTCAAGCGTGTGCCCGTTGATGTGCCAGAGCGTTCATAAGAGAGTGAGAAAAGAGAAGCGTCAATTGAAAAAAAAATATTTGCCTAAGCGAAGAAAGAACAGAGTGACATTTTCACAGCAACCTTGAACAACCTGTGCCAACTTCTTAGGATTGATAATTCGCCGGTAAAACCTGATGTTCCGGGCAAACAAGAAATAAAGCAGGAAAGCTAATGCTGTCATATCAGCAAAGTGAACAGTGCAAAATATCGCGAATAGAGAGAGAGAGAGTAAAAAAAATTAAAAGGAAGAAATACAATGGCGATAACGTGACATGCACAACTTCGTTTAACTACAGATATCCGCGCCTCTAGAGTGCATCCACCGGTGATGCTGAAGGTTTTACAGCGAAAGCTGTTATGAGATCATTTCACCGGCCGTTTTTGGCGCCGTAGTTGTCCGCCGCCGCCGCCGCCGCCACCGGTGTCCGTAACCAGTATCGCTCGAAATAAGAAAAAAAAAAACGAAATAAGAAAAAAATTCCAGGATGGAACGAGGTTCGAACCTGGGCCCTCTGCGTGGGAGCCCAGTATTCAACCTCGGAGCCATGCCGGTGCTTGAAACTGCTTTGCAAAAAGGTCCTATACAGGCTTCATGTCGGGAAGGAACCACATTAGCATATGCAATATAGCGTGGTAGAAGAGTAAAATAAGCACCAAGCCTCGCACAACGCGAATTCTGTAACCAGGCGTCACACAATGCGAATTGCGCAACGAGTAGGTTGTTGAATGCTTCCAACCCATTACAAAGGGCTCTGCCATAATCAGGGTTGCCACTGACTTTCGAGTAAATGTCGCCAAACGACGAGCAGAAAGTCGCCAAAAGTCGCCATTTTTTTACGAATTTCGCCAAAAAAGTCGCCATTCTAGATATGTACGGCATATCCTAGTAATAAGAATTTCCACTGATGTATAGCCCCGTAGACTACAGTGCCATTCAAAGCCCTTAAAGTATATTGACATTTCTCATGCCAGGCGCATCGCCCCTTCACCATGGGAGTGCTTGGTGCACCTGGTTCTCTGACTAGCCGCAAGATGTGCGCGGAGGCGCAAGTATGAAAGGATAAAACGCTCATGATATCCTTCCATCCCTGTCCGCTCGTTTCAAAGGTAAAAGTGTGGTAAACCTTAGGCGAAAGCCGCGAAGGCGTTGTTTGTAGACAGATTTACATCCCCTCATATGAAAAAAAGGATTAACAGGTTTATTGAAAGTAGCAAGACAGAATTCTTACAGGTATCGTTCATTAGTGAGTCTTATGCCTTTCAGTGTGAACTAATGTGATACCGGACGCCACTGTCCCTTTCATATATAATCACTTCTATGTACCCGCGTCAATCCAGTGCGTTATAATTGAACAGGTAGACGTTGTAAAATGTTATATAGCAATTGTTTTCATTGCACACGCTCACCGAGAACAGTAGAAAATGCCTGAATAAATAATTTTTTATTGCACGAACACCCGCGTATCCGCCAATCTTCGCTAGACGAGCTCGATTAGGGGATACTGCAGCAGTGAATAAGTCGCCAAACTATTCAGAACAGTTGGAGCTTTGGCGGAACAAATGGCCGGAACACACGACCAACCCGTCATCTAGCCCCTTCAGAAGCGAAATTTTAGCGAAGCTCTGAAGCATCGATCTAGATGAATCTAGATGAATTGAGTTAGAAGCATCTAGATTAATTGAGGAGATACACACGAGTTACAGGACGTACATACAGAACGGCGCGCAATGTGCACCTCAAAGCCCAGAAAAATACAGAGAATAGTGCCGCTCATTCGTTGGGAAGGCACTGAGCTTAGGATGCATAACTCAGTGGAGACCTAAGCTGAAAATCGCCAAAAATTCGCCATGTCGCCATTCATAATTTTAGGTCGCCACGGGCCTCTCAAATTCGCCAATTTGGCGAAAAGTAGCCACCATTGGCAACCCTGGCCATAATTCTCCATCGTCATCAGGCACAGCATCATCAAAGTGCGCATAATGCCTTACACGCGTTTAGCAGGTACCAACGCTCTCCGTAGAATGACGAAAAATGGCACAGTGCCTGCTGCCCTACTTCTCAAAAATTAGTGATTTATAGCGTAGTGGGTTTCTCGCAAGTGCACTTGTATTGATTGCCAAGGAAGCCCATAAGCGCATGATCCACTTCCTCGGGGTCTCAGTAAAATTACAATGTTTTATAGCGTAGTGGGCTCCTCGCAAGTGCACTTGTATTGGTTGCCAAGGAAGCCCATAAGCGCATGATCCATTTCCTCGGGGTCTCAGTAAAGTTCTTCGCCCCCCCCCCCCGTCTCTCTCCCACGTCAACGTATGTTATACAGCATGACGGGAGAGGGAAATAGCAACCGGGCGTCACCCAATGCAAATTACTTAATTGGTGGGCCGTTTAAAGATTCCAACCCATTACAAAGGGCTGAGCCATAATTCTTCATCGTCATCAGTCGTCGCGTCAACAAAGTACACATAATGCCTTACAGACGTGTAGCTGGTGCCTCTCTTCTCCGCAGAATGACGAATAATGGCTTAGTAAATGCTTCCCAACTTCACAAAAATTGTGATTTATGGCGTAGTGGGTACCTTTCTAGTGTACTTTTATTGTAGCCCCAAGGGAGCTTAACGGGCTCTAGAAACGCCGTTCTTCCAGCTTTCGCTGTGACTGTGCTGCGGTTTCAGCGCAGGCCTGGCGTTTTTTTTGAACATCTTCATCTGGGGATCTTGAACATGAAGGCACTCTTTGGTAAGAGACACCGTCGAAGCGGTTAAGATTACTGATAGCTTGCACGTGATGTCAGGGACGCACTACATGGCTCCTACATGGCGGCTTAGATGACGTCAAAGCAGTATATAATCACACGGCGATTAACCTGCTTCAGTGTGATAACGACGTCGCTGGAACGTTATTGAACCACTGTGCATGAATAAGGAAGGAACCAGCATGCAATGTACTGATGACACTAACGTGACATCACAAAGGTCACGTCCCACCACGTTGGCGCTCCAACGTGGCTGTTTCAGCGGCGTCAGTGCAAGCCATCTATATGAGACAGTTACGACGCAACGGAATTGACTGCAAGTAGTGAGGTTCTTCAGCACGTCGGCATTACACTTTGCAGTCTCCTATATTCCCTCAATATTTGTATTCTTTAGTAAATATAAATGCGTTTAAATCACATGTGTTGGTGGCAGGCTGACAGCGTGCTGGCGACGAGCTCATGACAACGTAATACAAGACCGTTCAATTGTTGACAGGCTAGCATGCGGAATATGATGCAGACATTCCTGTATGCCCCAACCTTCTCGCCACGTGCAAAAATAATCATTCACTGGTTTTTCTCCTGTTATAACGAATCGCGCTTCGAACATTAGTAACTCTTTTTTACGAAACGTGCTCCTTCCTTTGGCTGCTTAACCGAAACTACGCCCGAGCACTAGCGGCATGTCACAAAAAGGTTCTCAACATCCCTAAAATCCCTTTTAGAGTGAAACACATCCGAATATATCTCCAATGGAAAATTTCCCGAATGAACGCTCATAAATATGTAGAGATATCGGAACGTACCCAGTGGTTCGGTATTAAAACCTTTCAACATATTTTTTTTTCGGAAAGTTGCCCTTAGGTACAACGTATTTACATAACAACACATGAGGCGCGTCGCACGTAAACAAACAAGTTGGATTCGCGCATGAAGTCTAATAACGATAGGCGAAACGGTGTCAAACTTTCACTGTTCTTAGCCCAAATTGAACTCGCTTACCTGGACAAATATGAGCAGGCAGATGATGCTAGTCGATCTTGTTTCCAGCAAGGGCAATCACAAGTCGAGAGCACGAATCACGCAGGCAGTGGCGCGGCGGACCAGCGTGAGATACGTGTCGACGTCCCTACAGGCAAACTGCAAAGCACAGGCGCTTGATCGTTCGCTCGTGCGATGTTCCAGAGAAGAGAATAAGGGCGTTCTTATAGCCAGGTAAGCTGAATGCGTTCTGCACTCGCTGACGGAGCAGCGCTGCATATAACGTATATACATAATGCGACGGCGGCGGGGAGAGAGTGAGTGGAGGGGCGTTCCTCAAGGTCACTCTGCACGCGCGTTACAGCGTAACCGGCTGGCTCGGTGCTTCTGCCACCGACGCCGCGGCCGTCTTTCGACCACGGCACCGCCACCACGTCAATGATGTCCCCGTGAACGGCTGAGTGAACTTGGGCCGAGCTTTCGACGGCTCTCGGCAGGAAGCGAGCCGCCGGACCAATGCTGCCCCGCCTCGTGAGAGCCCAGTCCCGGCAGGGGAAGTGTATACGTTCTTCCGTGTAAAGGGGCGGCACGTCTCGTGAATGCAGAGCTGGTCGTGACCGTCAGTGTGACGAGCGCAGCACATTCAACATTCATGGCCAAGAAATGGCGACGAGCAATGCCTCCGCGAAGGAATCCTTCATATGCACACACACAAGCGCTTGAGCGTGCTACAGTAGCGGAAGCGAGACAAATGAAGGGAGACGGACATGACGTAACTTTGGGACATGGTACTTATCCTGTCTGTCTTTCTTCTGCCGTCTTCTTTGAACTTAGAAAGCGATTACAAATACGATTCAACTAGTCCGTCATTCCATTCCTCTTGAACGTGGGTTTGAAATAATACTCGTTACCTTGGCGACGATGAAAGATTGAGAGCAACCACAGCTGCATGGGACACTGGTGTCTCAAGAGATGCCCAGTTCGTCGGCCTCCTCATCCGTAACCTGACAGTATTTTCATTTGTGCAAGTTGTACTTGTCGCTTCTTGCCCCCAAGAGTCCGGGGTGGTATTCCCGTTGGGGTCACAGGTAATTTCGTATTACAGGTACTACCTGACCGCAGTTGAGCAATAGTTTTCGTGCGGAAGCCTTGTGGCGAAAGGCACGTGCCGACGCTGCAACAAAGGTTCGAATGAAATGCGTTCCATGTGCTTGGCTCTTCAGCCACGTTTTGCAGCGAGATAGCACATCGTCCCCATCACCAGTTAGCGAAATCGCTTCAGTAATTCTTGTCGATATAGAATACATCAATGGGTCAATCGGTACACCGAATGGTTAAGAAAAAAATAAAAGCCAGAGTCTGACTGTTGTACGCATCCGTCATTTATTTCTACACAATTAGCTACATTACCGCTATTTACTAATTGCCATAGTACGGACAACTCAGCCACCAGGAGCCCACTGTGCCAGAATCATAGCTTAGAAATTATGAGTCAAGTGACTGCTGGATAGAACGGCCGCAGTTGCAGTAACGACAATAACTGCGAGGACACCTTGTCACCTCAGCAGTCGCCCTATCGATATCATAGTCACTATAAATGGGAAGCTCAGATTCTTCACACTTTTGACGGCTCCGTAAGCTAGGCGTGGAAATGACATCATCGGTTGTTACGCACCTAAACTATAAAAAAATGTTCTGTATCCTTCGAACACTGCGCTCATCAGGTGCGTACATCGTAAACTTCGTTGAACGGCACAAGCTGCTGGGGAGCATTACGCACACGTGCAACGAACGCCCAGTCGAGTGTAAAACTTGAGCAAACACGAATGGGCGTATTGCACAGCGCAAACGACGTCACATAGTATTGTCACCGGGCAGAAGTGAATCACAAACCCGTGACATAGATCGCGAAGGTGTTGACGAAAGGTGTACACAGGTGCAACGGTTCGTTGGCCTCATCTTCATTTTTGTTCCTGGGTACCGTCAACAGCCTAGTTCGGTGTCGTACAAATAGGATACAAGTGTTCACCACTTTGTCAGCTGCAACCTAGATGCACACTTGTGCACACCTCATGCTCTAAATTCGTGCTCTTGATTCCTTTTTTATGCACCGAACAGGAAGAGAAACAAGACCATCTCGAACATCTGACGGAAATGAGTGTAAGTTAACATAATTGGTGTAAACAATTTTTCTCCTTCAACATATCTGTGTATATCTTTCAGCGAAGCTTAATTCGCATTCTGGTAGTTTTAAAGGTTTTTTTCTTTTGTTTAGTGTTCTCTTGTGATCCATAGACATGCTCATAGTATGTGTCTTCATATTTTTATAAAGACTTTTGGTACCACACTGAAGCTGAAAAGAAAATTCCTCTTATTCTTTGTGCGGTCTCTATTACATTAAGCTTTCGGGCAGTCAATGCTTTACTGTGGCCGAAGTTTCTATGTTTTAAATTCACTAAAAACAGGCCTAGCAAGAGAAGAACGCGGTTGTTAGGTAGAGATGCATCTAGCTTTTCAAGTACATGGTCTACACCTAAACTGTGTAAACTCTGAACGTGCCAAGAAAGCCAAAACTTTAAAGTGGTATGTATTGTCTCTACATACTACTAATCCTATCACTTAGAATAATCAAGGCCGGGAGGAGAAAGGATTTAGGATGCCCCCGCTACACCAGTCCGATTCTGCATCTACTGAGTAGCTCTACAAACCACTAGAGTCGTTTAAGCTATTAGAGTCGTTTAGCACGTAATGCTAAGTCAAGCTAAGTCAAGCCAAGTCAAACCATTCGCTATGCAAGACTACATGAGTACTTAACGGCAACTGACGAAAACGATCTATATTTCAAACAACTAGTTCAATCCCCGCTCACTTCAATTAACTTGTAGCGTTAGGTGTAATGTTTCAAGTCGCCAGTAGCACAACATAAAGGGATGCTCTGGTGAAGTCAGTTATATCTTGTGTGTCCGCGCCGTATTTTATGGCACGTGAATAAGCTGAAATAAGAAGGCTTCTTTTCTAACGGTCTCCAAAGTAACACCTGGTAATACACAAATGAAACTGATTCATAACGAGTCTCTAAAGAACTATCGACGAAATAACAAATGACAAAAAAGCGAGCTTTAGTACCATGTAGTGCAACGTGAGCTGCGCACTTGCGACTCACTCAAGGAACATTCCGGCGCTTTATAGTTCTGGGTATTGCTCGCATGATATTTTTGTGCAGTCTTTTAAAATTTTAAAATTTCTTTTCGCTTACTTCCATAAACTTTAGCGCACAGTTATGCAGATGACTGCATCGCCTTAGCCAGAGTGTCTATACGAGTGGAACTTGCGTAAACAAAAGCTGTAGGCTGAATACTCACACGCATTTAAAATAACAATATGGAGAATCACTTTCGTTTGCAGCGCACCAGCGCTAATTCAAGGCAACGAGTCAGTGGACACATTCCCCTGTTTACAATACTGGAACAAACGGCTCTTGCAGACATAACGCTGTCAATGTCACGAGAAGAAATAGCTTAACAGTCACTTATCTCAGGAAAGGCAACTAGCTTTCAGTCTCAGTTGGTTAAGATACAGCAACTCTACGGCGAAGGAACTTCCCACATCTTCTCTTCCCATCATCACCATCATAATAATCATCCTCACGCCTCATCTGTTCGCATATCGCACATCTTACTTTACAAAGTTGAAAAAGAATCGGCCTGAAAGCCATTTCGGGCGTTGACGCCTACGCATTCTGCTCCTCGAAGTTGCACTCAGTCCTGTAACGAGCCATTTGCCTGGTTTTGCCGCGGCTTCTGCGTCCAGAGGAAGCGGTTGCTTGATAATCTTGGAAGATGAGGGTTTACACACGCGCATGCAGAACATCTAGCTTTCCCGGAAAGACGATGGATAAATGCGCTAAGAAATGTCGTATCTGCTGCTGACTTTTCTGAAACAGGCACGGTTGATGACCATGCGGGGACAAATCATCGCGCTCCGGAAAGAGTCGACCAGGTGGTGCAATTGACAGCCAAGACTACCATATCAAACGCAGCACCGCCGATGCCCTCGCCCGTTTATATATAGAGCCTATCACATTTCAAAGCAGAATAAAGATTTTGTGATTGTGGGCTCCATCTTCTATACTGTCGCCGGCATTCTCACGTTAAGTGCCAGACCGTACTAAGAGAAATGAACGTCCTTATCTATATAGGCACCTTGTCGTCAGCTGTCCCACGCCGGTTTACGTGACAGGAAAGTGACCGCGCACAGCTATGGTATACGTAACAAAGTTGTGGTTACTTGCGACCTTTTAACGACGGTGCACCGCCGCTTTTGCCACTGGTCACGTACCGCGACGACGAGTCTGCGCACGCCTGACATTTCTACTTGTTTTGACCTGTAACGAGCGAAAGTGCTCACTTTGAACCGCGTCGGCAATCAGAATTCGCTTATGAGAAACAAACATGGGACGAGTTGGCATGCAGCCGAGTATGCACCATGCGCGGCGAACACATGCGCGCGATATGCTATCACGTGGCATCATTTTCCATACACTCTAGAAGCCACGAGGTGCAATCGGTGTTTCTTGCATAAGTCATGCAGAACTGCGACATCTCCTCTTGGTCATGATCCATGGGCGGTATTTACGACAATGCGCAACCGACATTAACAGACCAAAACATTCGTCCTCGGGTGTACACATTGCACAATAGTTGCTGTCATTACGAACGTGACTTCATTTAGGTGAATTTCGCATTCAAATAGACCAAAATTTCTTATAAACCACCGCTCGTAATATAGCTGAAGTGCATCACCTTTACAGCAGGAGCTGTAGACTTAAATGAGCAGTGGTGGAACAAGGGACGCTTCGCGCTGGAGTTGAACTATGGGGACATTACCAGTAGAAAAAAAAAAACCGTCGACTACTTCAAAGCTCCATTATCACGTGGGCATCTGTCTCGTTTTGTGAGCTGGAATTACATGAGACGCACAGCCACTCCCTTCAAACCAACTGGCGTAGCTCTTTTTCCCTGAAGTCCTGCCACCTACCACCACGGGGCACCGCCCCTTGCAGACCGGCACTTGGAGATCTGACCTGCCCGGTTCAAAGAAGGAAAATGGCGAGAGAGCAGCGATGACCTTCCTCGGAGCGGCAGTCATTTGCGCATCAAAGTGGAAGCAAAAGAAAAAAAAGAGGCGATCGACAATCGCATTGTGTGCGCAGCTCATCGCGATGATGTAACTGTCGAGCATCTGGGCAGCCACCAATGGTATAAACGGAGGCGTTGCGTATGTGGACGCTGAGCGGAAACGAACGGCCATGCACGACGTGGCCTGAGCCCAAGGAATGTTAATTGTTCGAGTAATGCTCGTAAACAAATGCCACGCATTTAGGAACGATGGATAACTAAGTAAAAAAAGAACTATTCCTGGGTAGAAGAGGTTCTTCAGTGGCTCGGCACATTGGTTCTCGTTGGCAAGCGATCAAGAAAGAGACAAGACCCGTGGGGCTATCGTATATCTATAGAGTACACAACTTGTTTCCAATATTTCCTTCCTGCTAATCACTTTCGCCACGTAGCTTCCAATTCTGTCGGTGCACTATTAGGAGTCAGAGTAGCACATGCTATATTACTCAACAGCTAATGGCTTTTATACTGAGTTCTGGAGCTCAATTTATTTAGCAATGCGAAGCTGAAGGACGACTACGTGACTGTTTCGCAAACACTGTTGACGAAATTTGCTCTTCATCCCCTCGCTGGTAGCGACAACACGGTATACGTTCGCGCCATTTATGCTGCGTTGGAGATGACTAAAGTAGGCTTTATGAAAACACGTTTCGTAATCGCGCCTTCTTCCTCGTAATATGATCTGTGTTTGTTTGTCCAGCGGAGGGCTCTCAAAACTACGCATTATGTAAAATATGCTAGCCGTGTTGGAGAGTGACGCCTTTAGTAACGACGAAAGCCAAGCGCAAGACGCGCGGAGTTACACGTACTGCATGCTGACTGAACTTCTTGCATAGCTTCCACAGCGTTGCACTTGATGTGTGAAACGGAGTATACACATGCGTTGTTTCGCTGGGGCTCCCGAATGCAGTTCCCACTTTTTCTTCTTTTTTTACGTTGAAAGTTCACGATACGCTCGTTAAAGGCAAAAGTTTACTTCTATGCTTGATTATAAAGCTTAATTAGTAGATCACCATTTCTAGATATGCCCATACTGTTACTGAACTGGCAGAAAAAAACGTTGACTTAAAGCTATCAAATCACTTTCCGCGCGAAGACATGCGGAAAAACTGGGGCGCTAAACGCAAAAACGTTCCACCGTTTCACTTTACACGGCGAGCACTGCGATTCGAGCTCACTTATGGCTCATGCACGTGTCCGAGAAGCAAGTGTGCATTAATACTGCTAAGTGAATTCTTACCTGTGTCTTCCTTCGAGAAGTAAGCTGTAAAACCCCCTAGATGGGGAAGTACCTGCGACGACTGTCGACTGCGAACGACGCAAATTGTAAGACATTATGTACAAGTAAGCGCATTACAAAACGCTTCCTCAATTCCACGGAAGTATCATAAGCCGAGGTATGGTCGTATCTGTCGGATACATGACCACACCTCGGTTTTTTTACGGGACAAGAAGACAGACACATGGTAATAACACATTTCACTTTCTGTGCAAAAAAAGCAAGAACGGACTCGTTTCTTTACCTTACTTATTTGATACTTATTTCAATCTAACTGCACTAACTGCTCTTACTTTCCGACAGCGATAAGAGACTAGAATGAACTTGACTCATCGAATGCTGGCACTGATTCGCTAGACATGTTTACTACGATAATCTAGGAAGCTCTACTAACACAGCACGAATAAGTTACGTTATTCGTTTATTTATTTGTAGCGATAACAAATTTATCGATCAGTTTGCTCTATTTAGCTGTTTTGTTTGTATTGGTATATATTGTATAACGTGTATTTACCTTTTCTTTACTGTTATTTACTTAGTACGCATTGTCGCACAACCTGCTGTAATCTCTTGCTGGTTCCATGTATTGTTGCCTAAGCCGAGATTTTATGTTACTTTGTGAACATTTGTAATTGAACTTTCTTTTTGCTGTAGCTGCTGCAACCCCCTTTTTCTGCTTTGATCTAAAATGAGACTGGCAGTATTTTTAAATAAATAACTAAATAATAAATAAATAAATAAATAAATAAATAAATAAATAAATAAATAAATAAATAAATAAATAAAAACATGGCTGATCCCTCTGTCATAGGAATCGGTATAACACGAAAGTAAAACGTGTCTTCACAGACGTAGTTGAGGGTTTGTTGTACATTGTTTCGCCTCGAGGGCGAAGGAATGAATGCTATAGCAACAAGTTGTAATGTCACGCGAAGAACGGCAAGCAGCTCGAAACATGCAACGCACTGCTCAAGCAGAAAGGAAGCACGGAACGAACATACAGAGGATGAACGTGAACTGTCACAGCTCGACAGTTAAAGCGCGCTGGTCAAATACAAAGGAGGACGCACGAAACGAACACAAAGTATACACAGGATGAGCGCGAACTGTGACAGTTGAACCTAATTTGCTTGTGAGCAGCGCGCTCCTTTCGCAAAAGCGGCCGCTGCAGTGAGCGAAGTGACCTTCGTGCTCTCTATAACTTCAAAGCAAGCTTGCGGTGAGAGCGCAAGATGTACAAACCACCGCCATCACAGATAAGAGCGCGCGCTCGAGCGACCACGCCCTGTAGAGGCGGACGCTCATCTTAACGCGTGGGGCGACGACCTTTAAAGCGCGCTCTTCGAGCTCTTCACACCATCTCGCTAGAGATAACGAAAACACGTTGATGTACTCCTATTTCTGAGTACCACCACCGGCGAATGGCGTATATAAATAGCACGCCGTTAGTATGACGAAGACCGTGCCGTTTGTGGCCGAATCGTTTCGCGCTGAGCGCTGAGGATTGAAGGGTCGTAAGTTCGACTCCCGTTGACGGAACTTTTTATTTCTTCTAGTTTTTTCTTTGCCATATGTTAGTCTTTATATTTTGCAACGTGATATCCATGACGGAAATGCGTCAGTGGGGCCGTGGTGAACTCCGGCATAAAACACTTTCGTGTTAATAAATAAATAAATAAATAAATAAATAAATAAATAAATAAATAAATAAATAAATAAATAAATACAAGGTTTGGTGTTAAAGCAAGACCGTCCTGTGAACCTTGAGGTGCACGGTTGCTTCTAACACCAAAACACTGAACATTGAATAGCGGCCTGAACAGAAGCAGGAAGCGAAGACCGCGCTTGCGATCCTTGCGGAAAATCACCCATATGTTGAAGAACCCGACGTCTTGCGGAAGCCACTCTGCCGAAGTTCAAGCTTTTCCGGAAAGACGCCTGTATAGCTCCGCACTGTGTTGATCGTGTCGGAGGCACGTGCCTGACTAAACGCCTTGTGGTCACGTCTTGTTAACCTTACGAACGCTTCGACGTGACTACGTCGCCTTTCTTCCTCCTTAATACGCGTCTTTTTTTTTTCCCGACGCTGCCAAGTCTACACGCTTATGCTTTATTTTCAACTGCACAGCCTGCTCTACTAATGCTGCTGAGTGGTCGCAGTGTGTGGGTACAGCTGGTATGGCGTCAGTGCTTTTCGTGTGGTCTGTGTACATCTTCACTACATCTTTGCAACCTGACACCACAGATCCCACCCTTTAGTTACGCCACCACATACTTATTTAGGTCAGCCATGGATTTGTTTTGTACGCCTCCGTAAAATCTCCTAAAGAAACAGTCGCACCCTTACGAGTGTCCTTAGTCTCACAACAACGATCATCATCCATCTTGCGCGCATTTCCGTGCTTTAATGCCGTGAGCCTTGCACTCCCGGGTCACGAACGGCGTGTGATCTATTACTGTGACTTATCATTCTTGATCGGTGATTGGTGAGCGTGTAGTTTTGAAGAAAGGAAACGCAAGCAAGCCAGATGACTGTTTTTTTTTTTTTTTGTGGTACAAAAGGACTCCCTGGAAATAGTTTTTAGACGGCTGGTGCATGGAACGTTGGTCTGAATCGAGATCTGCATGACCACTTTGTTGAATTAAGGCTCTTCTTTCGAGAGACTTGGGAAATTTCAATCGCGACCCAAACTAGCCTTACGAAAGGGGTGTTAGACAAATCAAACGTCGAGCGCGATGCGCTCCTGGCTGCCTTAACCAACGCATGGCAGCGTGACGCAAGGCCTTCAACCGCGGCGAAGGACCTTCACCGGCGGCGTGCACGGACCTCTATAATTGGCACTTGCATACGGGCATGACTGGTTTGTCGCTCGAGGCGCTTCGTTATTACCGCGGGATGAAGCACCACACTGAGGCAGGAATAGAAGAACATACAGGTGCGCGCTCTTCGTGCAAGCGCAATATGAACGCGCGCCCGCGTGGCTCCATGGAAAACTCGTCTCAATTTCGATGCCTTTCTACATGCAAGCGGCCGAAGGTTAATTGGCAAACCGACGACGGCGCTGATTTCATTAGTGCATCCGCACACCACGGCACGAGCTTACATCTTCACATTTTGTAAACGGGACGGTTGGACCTCTGAATCTCGCCAATTACGCAGCTTCTCAATAGAGCGAAGGCTGAACGGGGCTTATTGGCGGTGGCGGTCTATCACTTCGACAGTTGAAGGTGTATTCTTTGGTAGTGTCTAACTAGTTTCTGTTAGTGTGTGAAACTTCACCGTCTGATCGGCCTCGACTGCTTCCGGCAGGTTTAGCAGCACAGCATCGTCGAAGAAAACCTATACTAGTCGCGTGGCATAAGGAGCTGATCAGCTACTATACTCGAGAACGAGATGACGGTGTGATAGGGAATATAAACAGGTGCTACGTTGCTAGCTTTCAGAGCCGAACCAAGTTGTCTCGTGCCATTTGAGTAGCCACCTCAGTACTTAAGTGCCGAGTTACAAAAATTACTGGGAGCGCGCCCTGAAAAGAGTTTTCAGCAAAAGGCGAACATCTTCTTAAAAGACTTCTTAGTGGAGATTGGACTAGATAAGCGCTTGTGATGAACAGCTGTCTAGCTATATACGAAGTTATCTGTTAGTCCGTATACCGCGGGTAGAACTTGGAAAGAAACGTTTGAGTGTGAACGTTTCATCAGAAAGTGAACTCCTGCAGGTGAACTGTCCATAGCCACGTTATTTTCTCTGTTTTAGTCAGTTTGTTATATGTTTTTCTTTAACTGTTGTTTTTTGTTTTTGGGCAACCATTTTTTGCGCTGCAGAACTTATAGAAATGGAGTAACCGGGAGGATATAAACCCCAACTTTCCACAGCAAGCCAGTTAGAACAGATCAGAACAGAACAGAACTTTCGTATTTTCGGGATCACAATCATTCTCAGCACCCATTCAGAGTTCGCGTCACAGAGGCGAGAATAAAAAGCATACAAATAGGAAAGAAACATTGCTCAGAGCTTTAGAACACATGTGTTCGTCTTAATCGTTCATATAATGAACACGCCTGGTTCATCTCTATCACCTGGCCGTCATACAGCCAGATGAATACCGCGCATTTCAGTCTACGTACAAGGAGACCGATAACTTCATTCCTACACGCTAATGAAGCACGCAACGACCTATTACGACTTCCTCCGCGACGAGCTCTGCACTGTGCTTCCGCCGTGCGCACGGTCAAGATGAACGTCACGTCGTCTCGACTTGACGTGAGGACAGCGTCACGCGCGACGTAAGCTTCCCAGTGTGTCGTAATCACACGATTTGTCTCCTCTCCGCGTTGCGTATACCATCTCGAGTTCTGTGACCTCTACGGAGCTCTTCCTAAACACCGGCTTCTCATACCCCTGACCTTTCGAAAGGCCATTCGGGCGTCCAGCGACTCCATCTGCCGGCATCATTAGGGCGACGTCATTGAAGTGCGCCATAGACACAGGAAGAAAGACTGCAGGGCGACAAGCCGCTGCACCAACGCATATGCACAGCCCCGATACGAAGGTCACGGAAGTTCAGGCGCTCGTACTGCGTTACATCCTCTCTATATGGCTGGTGGGGCCCACAGTGACGAATCGTGACTGACTCGGCCTTGTTGCTACGCGACCGTCAGAGAGAATGTGATCCTGGCTTCCAGCGAGAGAAAAAGAGATGGTGTGCCGAAGGTATCCGGACAGCGTATCGTGTCTGCTACTGCGCATCTGGCCAAACAAATATTGGCGTTCGCGAGCGGAGCACTTCCTCGCTTGCCCTCGTTGCCTTATGCGTGAATTAAACGTGGGTAATGGGGTGCGTAGCTAAAAATGCGCATCGCTTGAACGACTTCCTGCAGCAGTCGTGGAGGCGTTACACGGCCAACGTATCGTGACTGACGTCACCAGTGACGTTGACTCCAGGTAACGTCACTGTTACCTCTGATAAAGGTAGAGAAAGAGAAAGACAGGGAAGTTACCCATGTTTCACCTGGTTCGCTACACTAAGCGGGGGCAAGGGGATGAAAAGACTTGAGAAAGGAAGAAGGAAAGATGGGACAAAAAAAGAGAAGAAGCAAATTTAGCGTTACATAGATCAAATTTAGTGTTGAGCAACAAACGTATCCGTCAACGTAGGTGTTATCATCGCAGGTCATTACATTGAGATCTACAGTAGAACTTGTTGTAGAACCCACTGGCTAGCAAGCGTGTCCGATGAGCTCACTTCCCTCCTTCCCCCGCCCGACTCAAATTGCGTCGTCTCAATATCAGCGTAAATCAAGGAAATCAAATACTGATGTCAGTATCGGCATTCACTTTTATGCACTATTCTTCTCATTTACAAGCTCATAACAACCAATTTCCACCTGTGTTTACAATTTACAATACTATGAACTACAACTTTTTGTTCTCTGCTCACACTGCATGCAATTCTGCCTTGCATCGCAGTGATTGGATCAGGACATTGCGGTTGCTATAAACACCTTTATTGCGTTACAGTTCATGCTAATTTACACTCTTGCATGGCCTAATGCGTCACCGATGGCAGTGCTGTGAACGGCGTTCCGTAGACATCAGCAGATGGATTCGCCTTTTCGATACGTTTCATCTCAACAGCTATTCAATGGAATAGCTGTTTTCAATAGATTGCTCTCGCTTTGAATGCATGCTCGCATAGCACGGTGTTCCATTTAGTACCTGTACGTTATTGTACAGTTTAATCAATTTCAGCGTTAAGATATCAGCAAACACTTATATTTAAGGTATCTCTTACACATACACAATAATATCTGGCGTTTCACTAGGCAGAACCAGGACATAATTAAGTGGCACGTCATAGCAGAGAGCTCCGGAAACTTCAAGCATCTGATGTTCTTTAGCGTTTACGGACATCGTACAGTACACGGGCCTCTAGCATTTCGTCTACATCGAAATTCGACCACCTCGGTGGGTTCCTAGTCATCAGCCGAGCACCGTAACCACTGTACCACTGAGGCGGACTTTATACAAACGAGGTCATGCAGGGGCATGACCTCGTGACTCAGTGTACTGTATATAAATTATTGGCCAAGGTGGTGCTGATACGTCTCGCCTGCAAGCGAGAACGTCGCGCCAAACGAATGAACGCAGCTTTTGCAACGAAACAGGATTGATCTTGGGGTTTATTTGCTAGTTCGCATAGAGTAGGCAGTATTTCAGTCGAACGCACATTTACATTTCGGTTATAATTGCAGTCACGTTGTGTTGCGTGTCTAAAACGTTTTGTAATAAAAAAAAAAAGGTCACTGAAAAGTGGTATATCTCGCCCATTGATCGCACCACGCTCTATCAGATCATCGAAAGTGCTTTGCAGTGCATTTTCTTGCAGGCAAATCTCTTTACGACTTTTCGATACAAAAACTTCGTCAATGTCGCCTAAATTGTTCCGATATTGCTGTTCAGCTCACTTTCACACGGTCATTAACTGTTCAGAAAAAAAAATCAACAGATCCCACGCAATGTGGCAATAGGTTTTATGCGAAGCAGTCAGCGAGTATCTTCTACGCTGCATTTTATGGCTTTGTGCCAAGCGTTACGAGGTGGATCGACGTGTTTTTGTAAGTATAGTAGCTGGCTGCACATCGTGGGCTTACCAGGCACGTCGACAACACTGGCGTTTAAAGGGTAACTTATGTTGCGACATAACGTCAGCCCGCACGTTAGAGTACATACGCCAGCATTATCGAAACTAATTGCACTTGATGGTGCAATCATGTGAATATCATACGTAACTTTCGTTAATGTATTTCTCCGGGGCCGAGCAATGCTTCAATATAGCTTGATGAATCATAGGAATACAAGTGCAACGTTTATTAGGCTGCTATAAAAGCGGAGGCAACACTGGAACCACAGACGTTAATCTGATATGACGTCTGTATCGTAGGAGCACATATGTAGTGTTTATTGATTTCTTATAAAATTAGATAGCCATCAGCCCAACCACAATTGACGTTGCGCCGACATTACGCCTGCATAGGCTGTTGCTCCAAACCAGCTTATAGACATAGCGTGGTAATGTGGTAGAATACCTTATTGCCACGCAGAATGCTTGGGTTCGATTCCTGCTGGGATTCTAATTTTTATTTGTTCCATTCATCGGGTCAACGCTGCTGATGTCGGTTTTTCTTAACGCTCTTGCATTTAAATTACTAATGTCAGTTCTCGCCGTTCCTGGGCGAGAACTGACAGTCAGTCACCTGTGGCCATTCCCGTACACCGCGGCCCGTGGTAAACGTTTATGTGCCACATGTGTCTGGAGGAAAGGGTTTGAGACGCACGTGACAGGATTTTCATGTTATTCATGTCGTGACCCGACATTCACACTCGTCAAATCCTTTTACCCTCCCATGCCAATTTTGGTCTAAACCAAGTTAAGGAGGTGGTCATGAGAGCACCCTGACGTAGGCGGCTAGATAGATAGATAGATAGATAGATAGATAGATAGATAGATAGATAGATAGATAGATAGATAGATAGATAGATAGATAGATAGATAGATAGATAGATAGATAGATAGATAGATAGATAGATAGATAGATAGATAGATAGATAGATAGAAACGCTCAAAGTGCCAAAGGTTCGCTAAGAAAGGCTTCGCATTAAAAAATTCACCGACGACTGCGATACTGCCTAATGTGAATTCTGAGCGCAGCTTCGTGTTGGGGCAATGCCAACTGTGTTTGAAGTTTCGGCTTTTCGCAGTTGTCACAATGTAACATTCGTTATATATTGCCACAGAAACTGCCAGCCCTCAAGTGCTACGCTCCCCTCCGGCTCCTACCCTTTCTTAAAAAGGGAAAAAAAGTTTCTTCACTAACTCACTCAAGTGCTACGCACACCACTCTATGCATTGCAGGCGTCGCGATGCAAGCGAAACACCGACAGTCCCGTTACGACACGCGAAGCCAGCCGCAGTGCACGTGCCAGCCCTGCATGCGCACGAGCTCCGACCGAGGGGCAGCGCGTGTGACGGAGGAAGAAAGCGAGGTTAGAGGCCAGTGGCTCGTGATATCGACAGACTCCGCGATCGCTCACTTTCGTCCGCGTTTATTCCCTTTCTTTCTTTCAATCTCCGCTTCTTTCTGTTTATTTCGTTGTTTCTTTTTATTTCTCTCTTTATTTGTGTTTGTCTTGCTCTCTGTTTTCTCTATCTCTTTTTCTTGTTTGCTTCCTTCTTTTTCTTTCCATGTCTTTATCGGTCTTTTTCTATCTCTCTTTCTCTCTCTCTGCTTCTTTCTATCTCTTTTTTCTCTCTTTCTGTTTTGCTCTTTGGTTTTTCTATCTCTTTTTCGTGTCTGTTTTTTTCTATCTCTTTCTATTGCTTTTCTCTGTCTCTCTATATTTTTATTCCCTTTATTCCTCTCTATTTTTCTCTTGTTCTTCCTTTCTATTGCTTTCTAACACTCTCTCTGCTTCATTCTCTCTATTTTCTATTTCTCTCTCTCTTTCTCTTTCACTTTCACGTGTTCCTTTCCGTTTGACACTCGCACCTGCTGTACACAGTAGTGGGGCTTGCCCAATTCCAGGGGCACATAGCCGTTCGCTCGGTTACGCCACCGACGCCAAGGTGGCGGTTCCACTACCACCATCTTGCCAATAGTTCGAAAAACAACAACAGACGACGCCACTCATCCACGTTTGCAGAAAGCGAGAAAATTGCGCGCGCAAGTATGGTCAGCGTCGCCTCCCGCGTGTTTTATATGTTATATGTCGCGCTAGGTGACGGAAATCGGCCGACAAAAAGCAAGGAGCACAAACGCGGACGGCGTCTTTCACCTACAATCGGGGCCAACTGTTGGCGTCGTTTCAACGACATGACGATAAGTGCCCCAGTTTGTAAGGACAAACGCTTGCTTCCTATTGCAGCCCTTGAGAAAGGACAGCGCAGCGTCTAAATACAATCGCTTGAGAACAAAAGAAAAAAAAACACGCACACACGCACACTGGTGCGTACAACAGCGTGCACTCACACACGCACACACACACGCTCTCACCCACACGCACGCGCTACGCTCTCACTAACGCACTCACTCACATAATATAATGTGCCTCAGTGAAATAGTATTGAACAAAACATCAATCAAACGCTTCGCAGCGTTTCAGTGGAATTGCACGGCCGCTACTAAAACAATCATTTTGGTTCATTTTAGCGACCGTGCCAGTGACTTTCATAGCATCGCGCGAGCGCATGTCTTTTGTGTGTGTGTGTGGGGGGGGGGGGGGGGGGGGGGGGGGGGCGTGCTTTTGCTTATTACAATTGGAGGAGGAAAAAATGGACAGACAGATTTCAGCAAATTATAATTCGAGAGTTATTTGCGAAATTTCATCCTCTCAAACTGCAATAAACGGTTACCAAAATAAAGTACATCTTGATGATCAGTTGAACACATGACTACCACTAATTACCGGAGTTAGAACCTCCTAGAACACATGCTTCTGCCAGCGAGACGTCTGACAATGAATGCATTTGCGTGAGGAAGAAGACAATGATTTTTCCATGTGAGGCATGATTTTTTTTCTCTTGGGAACAGTAATAAACCAAGATGGTTTGTGCGTTGGAGGCACGGTGTAAGAAAAATAATTTAGGTGTGGACACTCTCCGCCCGCCGCGAAGGAGAGCGCGTCCAGATAATGTTCGCCTTTAATACATGCGCCGGCCGCAGTTTCGTGGGGGCGCTGCGACATGGGGGCTTATAGGGTGCCTTGATGCGCGTTTTGTTGCGCGTGCGCACACATCGAGGCACACTAGGGGCCGAGAGGAGAAAAGAGGCGAACATTATGTGGACGCGTCGTCGGGCGGAGTGTTCACACCTAAATTATTTTTCTTACACCGTGGTTGGAGGGCAAGACACCCCGTTATTTTCGTCTCTTTGTTCTCATTTGTAACCTTTCGCGACGCTGTGCAGGCGCGTTCGTGGTCGTCTCGCACGAGCGTTTACAACGATGAAAGCCAGGCGCAAGACGCGCGTAGTCACACATACTGCTGACTGAACTTCTTGTATAGCTTCCACAGCGTTGCATATATTGTATGAAACTGAGTATAGGTACATCGGCCAGCGTAGGCGTGCACACGAGGGGGCTGGGCGCCCCCCCCCCCCCCCCCCCCCCCCTTGGGAGGGAGAGAATACAACATTTATTCGTAGAAATAAGTCGCTATTGGGAGTGGGCCTCCTAGTCCGGAAGACCATTGGCTCTTGCCGCCGCCCGGGCACGACGGTCGACCAGGGCTTGTTGCTGCACTGGGTCAGAGCTGGACAGGGTCGCCTTGGGGGCTTACATGACCGGTCATGTAGGCTTTTACAGAATCCAGTTTTTATTTATGCTTGTTCTATAAAAGCATGAATACACTTATTTGTTGTGGAAAGCTGTGGTTTTCCTTTATTTTGACTTACAGGCACCATCGACAAGTTTTCCATTTAGGTTGCCGCAAAAGTTTTTCAACAAAATGTTCGTCAGTAGCATATGTATCGGCACTATTTTGTTCATGTGGCCACTCTCACGTGCGTCTAAGTCAGGTTATTCTTCGTTGACCAGACATTGCACTGTCCGCCTTGTACTTTGCTACGAACTAGTTGTTATCCGATCATTAGTAGTACTTCTGGCTACGCAGCAAGCCGCTTTACGACAAAGTAGCAGCGCGCAACAGCGTTATCACTAGGTAGAGTAGTCCTCCTCAGTCGAACTGTTTCCTGACACCGTAGCGCTCATTAGTGGCAAAGACAGTGATCGCCTTATCCGAAGTGAGTGCGTCTTTTCACAAAGCACAATATTACCTTTCCAGGGTCCCGTACATTGAATATTCTGCCACGTTG
The DNA here is from genome assembly GCF_013339695.2 of Rhipicephalus sanguineus. Classification (NCBI taxonomy): domain Eukaryota; kingdom Metazoa; phylum Arthropoda; class Arachnida; order Ixodida; family Ixodidae; genus Rhipicephalus; species Rhipicephalus sanguineus. The sequence goes on along the minus strand of NC_051180.1, from coordinate 89,409,057 downwards.
ACTAGAACGTTCTGCATCTTCAACAAAGTCTCGCTTCTGTCGCATCGTTGCAACTAGGATGTAATTACCTGATTGGGTACAACTTACCACTACTGGTCAGTGGAAGTTGTCGGCACAGTGCTCGACAGGCATACTTTGAAAATTCCGGCAATGACAAGCTTTCATACGTTCGCCATCGTGTCCCCTTTGAAGCGGCGCTACATACGTATCATTCACACGGCATGTCAGCGTCCTTCCTTTCACAATTTCGAACCTCACAGGCACGAAAACACTCAAAGGAACGCGCAAAACACGAGCAGCTGAACCACAAAGAGATGCACATTACTAAAGACGTGCCGGGGAACACTGGTTCTAAGAACGCGTGACGAACGCGCAATCTTCCTGCATACCGAAACCATTTGCCGCTTGATGAGACCGCCCCACCTGCTGACGTGGGGCGAGTGGAAAGGGTTTATCACTAAGCCCTCCTCCTTTTACGGTTGGCGTTTGTTACGCGCGGCGACTAGACTTAGCTAGTGAAGCAAACTATGAGGCCTGGAGATATAATTCATGCCTGTTCTACCCGTTTTATTATGTTTAATTGCGCCACTTTTGGCGAACGCTTGAACTCGCATAAAGCAACTTGATGTTTCATTTCATAGATGGAGCTACCACCAAAAAACGCCTGTGAGACTTATGATTCATTGAAAATATTTTGTTTGAAGCACTGAGTGGTCAAGTTAGTGAGCACAAGTAGATAAAAGACACAATATGCATCTACTAATGTGCAATGCTCGTTGGCAATTAGCGTCTAAAAGAAAAAAAAAGCGAGTTTCTACGGGACTGGTCAGCAGGAAAATTACGTAAATTCACTGCTGTCTTGCAGGTTCCCTAATAAAGATAAATGAATTTTCTCTTCATAGAATCATAGAAAGGGCCTTGCTTCTTCATTATGTAGAAGTTCACAGTATCAGCTTGTATAGTTTTGTCGCTTCATCGGTAATGCGTGACCAAGTACAGCCATAAACTGCCGCATGTACACAATAATAATTCATCAAGTTTTCGTCAGAACACAAAGCAACTTCGCATGGAAAATAAGTGTAATGTAGTCTACGTAGCCACTAAATATTATCGTTCTGCTTTGAAAAGTAAAAAAGATATTCTCACAAAAACTTTTAATATTTTGCCCATTTTCATTGGAGCGTAAATAAATTACTGATTATTTTATGGCTAATATCTCTTCATAAAAACCTTAAATAGCACTTCTTCTAAAGGCACGGTAAATTTGGTCTTGTTATGTAGAACAGTTTCGCCGTACTGGCAGTACAACGGAGGCTTGTACAACGAAAATGCCTTTTGTTGCTCACACTATTTTCATTGCTATTAGGTAACGCTTCCGAACAGGCAATAACACCAGGTGTCATTAGAAAGCGGAGATCATAAGCTTTCTGAATTATTACAATTAATATTTATTTGTCAAGCGCAGCGAGCACAGTGCATCCGCAAACAATGCAAAAAATGCGGAGGGGGGTTCGCCGGAGTGGGACCGCCACCTTAATGCAGGAATGGGCGCCTGAGAGCTGCGCTCTAAAAAAGATCGTTGTTATGAACGTAAGAATAGAATCAAAAGTTTTTCTATACAGAGACCCAGGGAAACTTTTTTAACATTTTGTAGCAACACCAAGCGTCCCATTTTGACGCGTGTGTTTACCGCTACGGCTCGATGATCATTCAATTACAAGCAAACTCAAACTTCCAAATTTTCTTCTCAATTTCACGTATACTTATTGAAGCAAGCTCAAGCAGTTGAGGAAGAAGACGACAGAATTCAGGCCAGGGGGACTGGGGAGAATAAAGAAGAAGTTAGAAATGGCGACATGAAGAGCGTGATCAGAAATACTTTGCCGCTTTAGTTACTCTGGATATTGCAAAAGCTTATGACAGTGTAGAACATGTTAAATTAATAAATTCGCTTACAGACGTAGGTCTGCCACATTACTTCGTTGCATGGGTACACTCCTTTTTGAAAGACAGAAAGTTTTATTGCTCTCAATCTGGTATATCGTCTTTAAATTATAAACAAACTAGAGGTCTTCCCCAAGGATCGGTATTGTCTCCATTACTATTTAATATTTTATTAAGTACCATTCCTATTCAACAGGGCGTACAGGTATATGTATACGCCGACGATACTGCATTTTTTGCTACAGCTGCAGATATACATACATTGTATCAAAACTTACAGAGGTATATGAACACTCTTGAAACGTGGTTGGAAGGCATTAATTTGTCCTTGAACATTAGAAAAAGTGCAATTGTAATTTTCCCGCTCAGCGTTCCCGTTCAAATTTCGTTGCTTTATCGCCAAGACGTTATCCCGCAGGTGGAATCGATTAAGTATTTAGGGGTTATTTATACTGAAAAACTTAATTGGGGCCCGCATATCGAAACTATGGCAGCTAAAGGAGCTCGTGCGGTAGGGATGCTTCGTAGGCTCAGCAATAAGCGGACAGGATTACGACGTGATGTGCTTCTTATGATTTATTGCATGTATATTCGCCCGATATTGGAGTTCGGCTCCGTCTTGTTTTCTGGGGCACCTGCCTACAAACTTCGGCCATTAGTTCTTCTAGAACGCGAATCATTACGTTTATGTCTTGGGCTTCCTAAATTTGTTGCGAATAATATTTTATACAAAGAAGCGCGCCTGCCTTCTCTTCTTACACGCTTTCACATCCTGACAGTACGTACCTACCTAAAGATATATGCATCACCCCTGAGGAGGTCGCAGTATGTTTTTATTAATCAGCCGATGTCATTTTTTAGCCATGAGTGGTCTCGATTACGGTGTCCACAAGTCATTTTCGCACAAAAACTCTTGGCATCATTACAAGTAAACCTTCGTGAAGTACTTGTGTCGAACAGATCAGTGCACCCAATTAGAATACAATTCGACGACATATTTCCTAAGAAATGCAAAGACTTACCTAATAGATTCATAAAAGCCATTTTGGAAGACCATTTGTCAAACTTAGATACAAACATCGTAATAGCTACTGATGCTTCAGTTTGTGAAGAAAAGGCAGGAGTGGGAATTACATCATTATCTTTGGATTGGTCTTTCTCAATTCGTTTGCCTGATTTTACACCTATTTATCAAGCGGAATTACTTGCAATCATCCTAGCTTTACGTAAATTACCCTTATCTATAACAGAAGTAATCATTTTAACAGACTGTCTGTCTGTTTGTTCTTCATTGACGGCACCTAACATGTCATGTACCTTAGAAGTATTTTATTCTCTTGTCCCAAGACATTTACGTTTTATTCGCTTGGTGTGGGTACCAGGTCACAAAGGTTTAACCCTCAATGAATGTGCGGACGCGCTTGCAGTTGCACCACGCGATGGTCCCATAATTTCTATTTTACCGACGTTGGCCTTTGTCTCTTCGGCGCGATTTGAAAAGTTTGCCACGTCGGTTGACATTGGTAAATCTCCTTTGTCAACATCCGAATTCCTTCACCTTGACTTTTCGTGGAAAAATCGATGGTGCTCCAGCAGATGGGCAGAAATATCTATCACCAGACTACGATGCCGAGTTCCCCACTGAACTTTTACCTGCACAGGTCTGGTCTGTCTCAGACACATTTATGCCACCACTGCAACGAGAGTGAATCTCTGCACCACTTCTTTATAGCATGCAGATTGTACAAAAACATGGCTGATCCCTCCGTCATAGGAATCGGTATAACACGAAAGTTAAACGTGTCTTCACAGAAGTAGTGCTTATTGTGTAGTGACACGGCCGCTACATAAAAAAAAAAAACAGGTCGTGGTAGTGATATATGAGAGCTTGTACAATGTCTATTCGTGTTTGGCAGCTATAGCACCGTTTGACGTGGATGGACCCATGTTGACAGCATGTCTCTATCGCGACGACTAACGCCCATGATCATTATTAAACCGTTGTGGTAGCTGACGATGTGAACATATATTTGGACACAACGAATAGTGAATCCCGCGTAAGTATGATATCAACAAGCTCATAACCAACACTGGTACCCAGTATGCGCTTCTTCAAAGCGTCGTCAATTAAGGAGAGAAACGGCACGGTGTGCGCTTTCTAGCAATGGGTAGCCGACGCCTGTGCTCATGCATACATAACACACACTGCGCTTCAGCAACACGGGAGGTAGAGGTTCGTAGCCTGAGCCGCAAACGCGTGCGTTCCGCTGGCCTCTGTCTCGCAGGCGCGGCTCCCGCTCCACCAAGGCACGACATTCGCCCGTCGAAATCGCGTCCTTTCTGCAACGCATACTGCAGCAGTTTTGTTAGTCAGTGCTCTCACAACTGAAGCAGTCGGCCGCGGAGAAATCCCGTTGCTGCACGTGGAAGCTGCACTACTCCGATGAGCCGACGCACGCTAACACGAAGCCAAAGGCAAAGAACGTAACTGCGTCAAGCGTGCCTCGGCGACGCCAGCGCGGCCAGTCTACCTCTCTGGTATCGAGACGCTTTAACCATTACCTCCGATATCGCGTGCAATCTCGGAGGAAACGCTAGTAAGTGTCGATCGTGAAGCATTACTTCTTTTCACACCTCACAGACGGCGGCACCGCCCCGCTCCGCCCGCCGTGAAAGAGAATGTGTGAAAGATATAAGGCGCGTTCGCGCCGTGTCTGGCATCTCCCGAGTTAGCTTACTCGGTAGAGCGTCGGGCGCTTGCCGTCGCGGCCGCAACGTCGTGGGTTCGATTCCCAGCGGGGTATATTTTTCTTGGTTTTTTCTTTCTCACCCGTTGGCGTCCATTTTATAACGTCATATCCGTGACGGATGTACTTGGTGGACCCCGGCATAAAACACTTTCGTGTTAAAATCAAAGGAAAAGACTGCTAGAGGAACCCCTCCGAAGGATGGGATTAAATTTATCCCTTCCGATGGTACTTTCCTTTGGGGCAATTGAATTGGGCCACAGCCACAGGAACGTTTTCGAAGCCGTATGCGATTTTCTACGGGAGACAAAGCGAATTGCTTATTAGGTTATTTAATTGCATTTTATTTTTCATTCATGCATTATATATATATATATATATTTATTTTTTTAACACGAAAGTGTTTTATGCCGGGGTCCACCAAGTACATCCGTCACGGATATGACGTTATAAAATGGACGCCAACGGGTGAGAAAGAAAAAAACCAAGAAAAATATACCCCGCTGGGAATCGAACCCACGACGTTGCGGCCGCGACGGCAAGCGCCCGACGCTCTACCGAGTAAGCTAACTCGGGAGATGCCAGACACGGCGCGAACGCGCCTTATATCTTTCACACATTCTCTTTCACGGCGGGCGGAGCGGGGCGGTGCCGCCGTCTGTGAGGTGTGAAAAGAAGTAATGCTTCACGATCGACACTTACTAGCGTTTCCTCCGAGATTGCACGCGATATCGGAGGTAATGGTTAAAGCGTCTCGATACCAGAGAGGTAGACTGGCCGCGCTGGCGTCGCCGAGGCACGCTTGACGCAGTTACGTTCTTTGCCTTTGGCTTCGTGTTAGCGTGCGTCGGCTCATCGGAGTAGTGCAGCTTCCACGTGCAGCAACGGGATTTCTCCGCGGCCGACTGCTTCAGTTGTGAGAGCACTGACTAACAAAACTGCTGCAGTATGCGTTGCAGAAAGGACGCGATTTCGACGGGCGAATGTCGTGCCTTGGTGGAGCGGGAGCCGCGCCTGCGAGACAGAGGCCAGCGGAACGCACGCGTTTGCGGCTCAGGCTACGAACCTCTACCTCCCGTGTTGCTGAAGCGCAGTGTGTGTTATGTATGCATGAGCACAGGCGTCGGCTACCCATTGCTAGAAAGCGCACACCGTGCCGTTTCTCTCCTTAATTGACGACGCTTTGAAGAAGCGCATACTGGGTACCAGTGTTGGTTATGAGCTTGTTGATATCATCCTTACGCGGGATTCACTATTCGTTGTGTCCAAATATATGTTCACATCGTCAGCTACCACAACGGTTTAATAATGATCATGGGCGTTAGTCGTCGCGATAGAGACATGCTGTCAACATGGGTCCATCCACGTCAAACGGTGCTATAGCTGCCAAACACGAATAGACATTGTACAAGCTCTCATATATCACTACCACGACCTGTTTTTTTTTTATGTAGCGGCCGTGTCACTACACAATAAGCACTACTTCTGTGAAGACACGTTTAACTTTCGTGTTATACCGATTCCTATGACGGAGGGATCAGCCATGTTTTTTTTAAATGTTTTTCTAGCCTTGAATATTAGTGTGAGTTTTTCCTTACATATCCTTATTATAAACATATTTGAAATGTAAAACAATTCTATCTCAAAAATCGGTGCCGCCCGTTTCATGGCCGATCCCCCACAGTGGGTTGCGCCAGGTTGACATGGTCCAACCAACCAACCAATCGTCTGTTTATTATGTGAGGTCTTGTTACGTAATTATGTGCGGTCTTGTTACATAATTTGGCGCAGCCGACGACAAGAGACATCATGTGGGTGACCTTCTTTGTAGACAACCGCAGTGACTCTGCGGTATTCAAGAAATATCAAGTCGAGGACGACGTGGCCGTGGAGCTTCTCGAATATGTGACTACAGGTGAGCTTCTAAACCTCATTTTGACCGAAGCCTCCCTGTCTTCAGAGGAACTTTTGAAGCGAGATTTCGTGAAAGTCAACATTCCTCTAAGAAGGTTCAATGAGCTGGTGCTAACACCACTAGAGAGGAATTCCACGACCTGTCCAGCGCCGTCTGACGAGTTAACGACAGTACGGAGAGCCATTGCATGTCAACAGGAGAAAATTGTGCAGCAAAACGTTGTCATTGAGACTCTCGTCGCAGACTTGACGAAGCGGGCAAAGCTATCATCGCGACTAATCCAGCCAGACATATTCGACGACGCGTCCGACAATCCAGAAGCGTGGATAGCTTTCTATGAACAAGCTGCCAGGAGCAATGGATGGCTGTCTGATAAAGACTTGGTGATGAATATGCGACAGTTCCTTCACGGGATACCAAGAAAGTGGCACGAGTGGAGATTTTGCAAACAGGAGCCAGAACCTTGGTGTAAATGGAAAGAAAGTTTCCTTGCAACTTTCAACAGGAATCCCTTTGAGCGGTGGCATGAGGCAATATTCTGCCGCTTTCAGTCCGGAATGCCACTCGAGTATTTTCTTGAAAAACAGCGACTTCTTCGCATAGCTGAACCTGGATTGTCGACCTCGTCACTTATTGCTCTTATCATTCACGGCTTACCTATATATTTGCAACGACAGGTTTTAATACACTGTCCGAAAACGCCCGAGGCGCTTCTCCAACTACTCAAGCTATTATCGCGTCCCTGGGCTGAAAGAGGCTTCCAAAGTAAACAAAATATTTCAGAGACGACAAGCGTTAGCCACTTGGGTGAAAAGTACCCGTCGGATTTTAGAGGCGTCAGCTCTGACTTTAGTGGAAGCGCCTCTCTCGTACAGAAGAATAGGGCCTCGAAAGATGAATGCAACGTTGGAGAGCAAAATAATTCTAAACTCATACATACAACGCATGAGACCGTCCAACTTGTGTCATCGAGTTTACTGCACATACAACTTGAAGTGAACGGTCGAGCTATGCGAGCACTTGTAGACAGCGGAGCTTCAGTTTCAGTTATGAAAAGAAGCAAAGCAAAACCCGAGGACATATTCAGAGGCAGAACTGTCATTGTACGGGGCTATGACGGCCGTGAAAAAGAACACTGCGAATGGGTAAGGATACGTCTGAAATACCAGTCACAATCTGTAGAAATACTGGCACTGGTGATAGAAGGCATCGAGTATGACTTTCTACTCTCTCGTCCAGACATGAAATCGCTGAAGCTAAACATTCACTGGGATGACACTGTGTCAGTGAGCCAAGATGTGCAACCAGTGAGAAAGAGAGACAAGATTCGCATTGTGACAAAATCCGATGACATCCCTACAATATATCCAGAATTATTCTGCAGAGGAGGCTATCCTCCAGGTACAACAAAGTTTGAAGTTCCATTCAAACTGCATGACACAACGGTTGTACGGAGGAAACCATACAACCTCACCAGGGAAAAGAAGGCATGGCTGAAGGAAGAGCTTGGGAAGATGCTGGAGGCAGGCATTATCCGTCAGTCCGTATCACCATATGCATCGCCGATAACCATAGCGCCCAAGGAGGATGGGAGCCTTCGACTTTGCACGGATTACAGAGCCATTAACAGCCAGACGCATCTTATTCCCTTTCCTATGCCCAGAATAGAGGGAATTATAGACGAGACAGGCGGATGTTCCTGGTTTTTCAGAATAGACCTCTGTAAAGGCTTCTGGCAAGTACCTCTTCAAGAGGATACCAAGCAGTACACCGCTTTTATAACGCCATTCGACCTTTATGAGTACAACCGGCTGCCTTTCGGATGGAAGAACTCACCTAGCTGGTTCCAGAAAATGATGAATACGGTTCTACCAGAGTTGCCACTGACTTTCGAGTAAATGTCGCCAAACGACGAGCAAAAAGTCGCCAAAAGTCGCCATTTTTTTACAAAGTTCGCCAAAAAAGTAGCCATTCTAGATATGTGCGGCATACCCAGTAATGAAAATTTCCACTCACGTATAGCCCCGTAGAATACAGTACCATCCAAGACCCTTAAATTATATTGACGTTTCTCGATGCCAGTCGTATCGCCCGCTTCACCATGGGAGTGCATGGTGCTGCTTCTCCGACTAGCCGCAAGATGGGCGTGGTGGCGCAAGGGTGAATGAACGAAACGCTCGTGATATCCTTCCATCCCTGTCCTCTCGTTTCAAAGCTAAAAGTGGGGTATAAACCTTGGGCGATAACCGTGAAAGCATTATTTGTAGACAGCTTTACGTACCCTTATATGAATTAAAAGGATTAAAATGTTTATTGAAGGTAAGACGACAGAATTCTTACAGGAACCGATCATTAGTGAGTCTTACACCTTTTCAGTGTGAACTAATATGATACCGGACATCACCGACCCTTTCTTATAGTTACTTATACCTACACGCGTCAATCCGATGCGTTATTGCTGTATAACAATGTAAAATGTTATATAGGAATTGTTTTTATTGCACACGCTCACCGAGAACAGTGGAAAATGCCTCAATAAATAATTTTTATTGCAGAAATAGCCGCGTATCCGCCTCTCTTCGCTATTCCAAAACAGTCTTTGCGAGCTGAACTGGGGGTACTGCAACAGTGAATAAGTCGCCAAGCTATTCAGAGCAGTTGGAGCTTTGGCGGAACAAATGGTCGGAACACGCGGCCAACCCGTCGTCTTGCTCCTTCAGATGCGAAACTTCAGATAAGCTTAAAGCACCTAAAGCCATAAACCTATAGTCAATCACTGCCCCCTCGCGATTTGCAAGGCAGTCCGCTGACTTACGTTTTGCTAGAATGTCGCTGGGGGACGTTCCAGTACCTCCTGCATCTAGATGGCATCCTGAACTAAGGATCCCACTCACTGATCCTATTTTCACAGAACATCAAAGAAACGTTTTATTATCTCTCTAGATAAATTGAGGAGGTACACACTAGTTACAGGACGGACATACCGAATGACGCGTAATGTGCACATTCTACTCGTGGGTCTAAAACCAAGAAAAGTACTGAGAATGTTGCCGGAAGACACTGAGCTTAGGATTAAAAACTCGGTGGAGACCTAAGCCGAAAATCGCCAAAAATTCGCCATGTCGCCATTCATAATTTTAGGTCGCCACGGGCCTCTCAAATTCGCCAATTTGGCGAAAAGTAGCCACCATTGGCAACCCTGGGTTTTACACCCTTTCATTGGAAGCTTTTGCAATGTCTACGTGGATGATATAATCGTTTATTCTAAAAGCGAAGTTCTCCATCAACAGCATGTGGCACAGGTCCTCACAGCTTTGTCAGAAGCCGACCTCAAAGTCAACTTTAAGAAGAGCGAATTTTTTAAAACCAAGGTGACTTTTTTGGGTCGAGTGCTGGACGGCGCTACGAAAAACACCAAGGAGGAATCAGTGGCACGCATCGCAAAACTGGCGAAGCCCTTTGATGTCCACTCATTGCGTGTGTTTTTGGGGCTGGCCGGTCATTTTAGGGCATTTATCCAAGATTATGCTCTTAAAACGAGGTGTTTGACAAGACTGATGCAAAAAGATGTACCATTCTGTTGGACAGATGACTGCGAAACGGCCTACAAAGAGCTGGTACGAGTTATATCGTCTGATCCAGTCCTCACACTACCAGACTTTGATCTTCCGTTCGAGCTCAACACGGATGCATCACATTACGGAACGGGAGCAATACTTTACCAGTGAGATGAACGCCAGCCAAGTAATCGCCAACTCCGCGTGATTGGTTACCACAGCTACACTTTTAACAAAGCGGAAGTGAACTATACAACAACGGAGAAAGAGGCACTGGCCGTTGTAAAGGCTGTTCGGTACTTCCGCTCTTACCTGGAAAGTCGAAAATTCAAGTTATACACTGACCACGAGGCACTTACCCACCTTTTGAAAATGGCAGAGCTGAAAGGAAAAGTCGCACGGTGGGTAAGCGAGCTACAACAGTTCGACTTTGAGGTGAACCATCGCCCGGGAGCTTCAATGAAAGACGCCGTTGCAATGTCCAGGCTGGAGGTCATCAGGCTTGTTGATGTACAATGGCAAACAATAAGTGCAGCTAAACTTTGGGAAGGGACTGAAGCTTTACAACTCACACAAACCGGAAGAATCGCAGTGCCTCCTACACTAATACCGAAAATTCTGGATCTTTATCACACAAGTTGTCATTCAGGTGGTCACGATGGTTTCTGGCGGACCTACATGAAGCTGACCAAACGGTTCACATGGCCCGGCATGAAAGAAGACACAAAAAGATATGTGCAATCATGTCACGAATGCCAGATCAACAAAGTAAAGTTTAAACAGCCGACTCAACAGATGGTATTACCAAGGCACTCTACTACACCATTTGAGGTGATTCACATGGACTTCGCGGAACTTCGAAAAAAATCTGAGAGTGTGAAAAAAACTCGAGCCTTCCTGTTGTGCGTCGATGAGTGCACAAGGATGGTGGCAGCAAAAGCTGGAAAGCAGGACACCAACAGTGTGATTTCCTTTCTAAACCGCAAGATGTTCGAGAACGTGAAGGTATTGGTAACAGACAATGGACCAGCCTTCCGGAGTCACCAACTCAATGAATGGGCAAAGCGGCGAGGAGTTACGCTCAGGTTTACTGCGCCGTATCATCCAGCAGCTAATGGGCTAGCGGAGCGAGCTATTCGAGATATCAAACAGTATCTAAGTATGTATCCGAACCTCCCAGGTGGATGGAAATGCTGCCTTGAAGCTGCAGTAGCGCATCATAACCGGTCCTATACAACAGCTCTGGGATCGCACACCGCTGTTTGCTGCTACGGGAAACCAACGTACTTGCCACTGACACGACCTCAGGAGTTGAAGCGATGATCCGCCTGACAGAAGAGAGAAGAAACGGAAGAGAGCGAAGTGAAGTACCGGGAGAGGATGAAAAGGAAACTTCCACAAAAAACAGAATGCAATGGACCCAGGAATAGAGGTGGGAGACTTCGTGCTGGTGAGAAAAGATTGCCGAACTCGGGTGCGAATCACACAGGGCCATTTTCTGTTGTCAAGACAGCAAGCCAGCAGGGACATTTAAAGACGATCTGGTATACAGGTCCCAATGGAACCGTCGAATCGGCGTCTATAGCTAATGTTTTCAAATATCATCCCAGGAGGGATGAAAACAAGGGTGGGGGGAGTGAAGCAAGCTCAAGCAGTTGAGGAAGAAGACAGAATTCAGGCCAGGGGGACTGGGGAGAATAAAGAAGAAGTTAGAAATGGCGACATGAAGAGCATCGTCTGTTTATTATGTGAGGTCTTGTTACGTAATTATGTGCGGTCTTGTTACACTTATGACGCGCCTACAGTGCAAAGCCTGAAAACGGGCATAAAATTATAGAAGTGCTCGCCTGCAGCAACTTTCCTCATCTAGCTCCTGTCTAAGCGGCAAAATGGCTAAGATAACTTATGTACCGAGAAGAGAAGCGCCCATGACACTGTAGGGGAATGAGGTAATTAATAATTTTGCTTTTTAGCTATTGTGGAAAGATAATGCATGGAGGTAGATAGCGTTAGTATTTCGTTTACGCTATAATACACAGGGTTTTATTATTATTGATTATTGTTGATCAGATACTTTCAGCGTGTCGGCCGACCAGAATGTATTCTCTTTTAATACCGCGACAGCACTAATGAGCACGTGTGGTAGATATTCCAGTGTCGGCGCCGGCGGCGGTGTAGTGAGCGAAAAATCGCGAAGGAACACAAAACTTGCAGGGTGCCTCTTGCATCTGCCTAAGACAAATCGAAGGCGAAAGCCTTCTCTTCTTCTTTTCTTCTCATTGACGTATAAATCCACCACCCCCGCCCCCTTCGAAAGCTTTCTGCACCTAACGTGGCTTTGCACTGCCTCCGTGATCGGCACACCTCTGACCAAACGATGATGTTATGTGATGACGTCATCATGGGACGTAAAGTTATGTGAACTCATGGTGGCGTCACAAATTTTGGCGAGTCATATCGCGACGTCATCACGTGATAATCATCATCATGTTCTGCATCACTACTCTTGATGCCGCCGACGCCAATAGTAAATTTTGAAGTTTGATGCGGCGTCTAAGGCTTTCGTCTTAATAATAAACATGATGGGTCCGAACCAGCGAAGAGCCGCCTCAAAACACGCGCGGCCGCTCCACAAGGCCACCCGGAGATCAGCTGGTCTAGAGAGGCGGCAGCTGAGGAGGAGGCTGGATACTTTAAATTTCCTAACAATTCTTCCTCGTCTATATTACTTATTGCGAGAGGTTTTGCTTTCCTTCCTCCGAGATGCTTGAGCGCCACTACCGAGGTGAACTCGCGAGTGCGCCGCCATCTGTCGGGCTCTCGTAGAAGTGAAAATGCTCCTGCAACTTCCAGACCGTCCAGACCCAGAGCGACCGCATTCCTCACCGAATTTGGACTTTTATGCCTCCCTCAAAATATCTCCGCTGGGAAATTTAGAAGAGGGAGTGGCCTCCCTGTAGTCGGCGCTGTAGGTAATAATATAATTGTTCGTGTTTAACGTCCCAAAATCACGATATGATTATGTGAGACGCCGTAGTGGAAGGCTCCGGAAATTTTGACCACCTGGGGTTCTTTAACGTGCACCTCAATCTAAGTACACGGGCCTAGCGCTGTGGGTGGTTATTACAAAGCGCTCGGGCATAATTAACGGTCATAATCAGCAATAGCATCAACAAAGTGTGCAGCTGCGTATATATGTGCGCGTATTGCCTTGCGGATGCGTAGTGTGTACTTCGCTAATTCGCAAACTGATGAACTATAGTGCGCACTTTGCACCTGTACTTGCAATAGGTATGCATTCTAGGAGATGTTAAAACTGCCAAATTTACGAGCTCAGGTGTTCCCTTCCTCGCTCCACGGTTGGTGTGTCCACCAAGAAGCGAAGCTTTGCTTGCGAATCAGAAGGCGAGCGAACGGAGCCCGATTACGCGTTCTTGTTTTGAAGGCGAAGCTAAGGCATCCTACCCTCCAGGTATTACTGTCTGTTCCCTACAGTGAAGTGTCTGCCGTAAGCTTTGAGAAAAAACGTCATTAAAATGCTCCGACCATATAAAGCTGGGAGCCCTTGCCAGAGTGACGCTGTACTCTGGAAGGCAGAATTGTAAATAAGGGGTGGCAAATTGTACAATTATCTTGCGGTACAGCCAGAAGCTTAGCACACTTCACAGGCTAACCTACCCACAGCAAACACCTTTGCGTCAAGCGTGGTCGACTGATGGATACAGCCATAACGACGAAGCTGCTGCCGGAGTACTCGGGGAGTGAGTGTAACGACTAAATTTCAGATATTATGTACACAACCATAGGTCGGCAAACTCACTCATGAGTCGGCTCACTCAGACTCAGATCGAGTCGTGAGTTAGAGTCTGAGTGAGTACGGGTGAGCAATATTTTGTTGAGCTTGAGTCCCAGTGAGTCCGGTAGAGGAAAATTTTGGCGAGTCTGATTCCGAGTGAGCCCTAAGTGCAAAATATATTTCTTGAGTTAATCTGAGTGCGCTCCACACTATTTTGCAGACTCATGGTTCTATCTACACAACTTCAGCATTACTATCAAACTTATGTCGGCTCACGTTTATACTCCCGCTGACTCAGACATGCTTCAAAGCACTAGCGTTCATACGCCAACTCAGTATTTATTAATCAGAGGCTTGGGTTACGTAGATGCGAGGGGGGGGGGGGTGTCTTCCCCCCACAAACTCTTACACGGGAAGTTCTTGATTAAAACATTTCGTGTAAGTCATCTCTTTCAATAAAAGTGCCCTTACTGGATTGCAATCACTGGTAACTAATAATTGAAGGTACGAGATGAAAAGGCGCCAAGTAGAGCACCAATTATGCGAGATAGTGGTGTTAAAGAGCATTCACACCATGGTCGACAAAGCGAATTATACGCTAACAGACTCATGAGTCGACTCACTCAGACTCACTCAGACTGTAGAGCCGTGAGTCTGAGTGAGTAATATTTCGGAGAGCGAGTCCGAATGAGTCCGGCTGAGAAAATTTTCAGTGAGTCTGAGTGAGTCCGGTTGAGAAAGTTTGGTGAGTGCGAGTCCGAGTGAGCTCTAAGGGTCAAATATATTTCATGAGTGAATCTGAATGAGCTGCACGCTTTTTTGCCGACCTCTGTACACAACAAGATATACTGTGCCGTGAGATCATTTACCTTTTTATTTTGGCAACAAGATTGTTACTTAGTGTGTCTGTTGACGCGTTCAAACGTTTAGTGGTTCAAGGATGGCATGAAAATGGACTATCGCGATGCAAAGAAATGCGAACAATGCGATATCTACGCGCTCCGCCGTTCGCATTTCTTTTCAAGTTGTTGTAACCTGGATAGTAATAAAAAACATGGGTGATCCCTCCGTCATAGGAATCGGTATAACACGAAAGTGAAACGCGTCTTCACAGAAGTAGTGCTTATTGTGTAGTGATATGAGAGCTTGCACAATGTCTATTTTGACGTGGATGCACCCATGTTGACAGCATGTCTCTATCGCGACGACTAACGCCCATGATCATAATTAAACCGTTGTGGTAGCTGACGGTGTGAACATATATTTAGACACAGCGAATCGTGAATCCCGCGTAAGGATGATATCAACAAGCTCATAATCAACACTGGTACCCGGTTGCACTTCTTCAAAGCGTCGTCAATTAAGGAGAGAAGCGGCACGTGTGTGCGCTTTCTAGTAATGGGTAGCCGACGCCTGTGCTCATGCATACACTAACACACAATGCGCCTTCAGCAACACGGGAGGTAGAGGTACGTAGCCTGAGCCACAACAGCGTGCATCCCCGCTGGCCTCTGTCTCGCAGGCGCTGCTCTCGCTCCACCAAGGCACGACATTCGCCCGTCGAAATCGCGTCCTTTCTGGAAACACATATTGCAGCAGTTTTGTTAGTCGGTGCTCTCGCAATCGAAGCAGTCGGCGGCGGAGAAATCCCGTTGGTGCACGTGGAATCTGCACTACTCGATAAGCCGAAGTGCGTCAAGGGTGCCTCGGCGACGCTAGCGCGGCCCAGTCTACCTCTCTGGTATCGAGACGCTTTAACCATGGCCTCCGATATCGCGTGCAATCTCGGAGTAAGCGCTAGTAAGTGTCGATCGTGAAGACATTACTTCTTTTCACATCTCACAGACGGCGGCACTGCCCTGCTCCGCCCGCCGCGAAAGAGAGTGTGTGAAAGATATAAGGCGCGTTCGCGCCGCGTCTAGCATCTCCCGACTTAGCTAGTCGCTAGGGCGTCGGGCGCTTGCCGTCGTGGCCGCAGCGTCGTGGGTTCGAATCCCAGCGGGGGGTATCTTTTTCTTGGTTTTTTTCTTTCTCACCCGTTGGCGTCCGTTTTATCAACGCATATCCGTGACGGATGTACTTGGGGACCCCGGCATAAAACACTTTCGGTTAAAAGATACTGGAGTCATCAATGATGCATTCAAGGGCGACTCTAGCGTCTTTTTTATTGCCACAACAGTAAGAGTGCGATGAAAACAAATGCAAACAGCGGAGCACAACGAGCCGCTCCTTCTTCGCATTTCTTCCATCGCACCTGTATAAAGCGCTAGGCGGGTTTGCGAGCCAGCGGTGCGAGCGGAATGCGGAGAGGGCAGCGGAGCGCAGCACGAAAGGACGAATGATAGCTGAGCGACGTCCCCGCTTGTTTCAGCGGAGTAATACAGGGACCTTACAGCGGAGCGCAGGCTGGGCCACCTGTTGAACAAGGTTGAAGTTACTGTCGATCGAGCAGAGGCTTTGCTTCGCACCTGTCGTATAAAATGAAGTTACTGCGAAAGAATATTGCAAAAAGCATTTTTACTAGATTTTATTAGATTTATTGGAGGTGCCGCCGACCACATGACGCCGCGCTGTGTTGGGGGTGCCGTCTGAGAAAACGCTCGCCCGTCGTCTGCTGCGCATGCTTCGCTGAGGAGACCATATCAGCTGGCTAGCGGCCTCGCTCCGTAACAGGACGCCGGCTTTTGCACCGTCACCGCGCATGTGCAGTTCGCCTCTCCGCTCGACCGCTGGGCGCGCTAGTTCGCGAACCCGCCGAGCTATTACTCTCTAAGAAGACTAGCGCTGTAACTGAAATTGACAGTCACGTTCTGAGGGCTTTTGGCCAGTTCAATATTGCAGCATATCAGCATAAAACGCTACAGCGTTTCCTGTTGATACACATCGGTCTCATTTGAATAAAGAGGTGTGCACTAACTGCGCAGGCAGAACAGAACTGCTCTACGCTCTCGAAGGCTGATCAGTGAACACATCCAATACGCTTAAATAGCGACTTTCATTTTATTCCATGAACACAAAAGAAAATAAGTTTATGTTGTGTGGAACTACAAACAAATAAATTTTTACACAAGTGAAAATATAGCAAGCTATGAAACTATGTGGGACGAAGAGCTCATATGACTTAGTCTTATAGCACAGTTCATGGAAGACATGAGTACTATATACACAAACGCTTGCTATAATATAAATACGCTGCACCCTTGCGCAACAGCCAGAATCACAAGAGTATTGCCACTGCTTGAGGCAAATATTCGGATAACGTACGCGGTTCTTTAGCGACACGCTTAAACAAGGGAAACAAAAATTGGACGCTTCATTTCGAGAATCCCAAGCGCATCGCTTTTCCGGATATTCCGGGACCTTCCCAGTAGCCCCTGGCAATAGAAATAAAAGGTAACATGTTATTCGGAAACAGAAGAAGCAATCGATGCTTCGTCAGCTCTTAGACCAGCTGGCTACCTGTGCTAAGAATAAAATATGATAGAGGGAGGCACCAGAAAATTAAACACAAGAAAAAGAGAAGGAAAATCAGAAAAAAAAACACTCCTAAAAGCTCTCACAATACGCAGTGTCCGCCCCCCCACCCTCTATGAAAACAGTCATCGTATGTTTTCGACAGCGCTCCTTGTGTGTTTGGAGGATGGAACACGCGTAGAAGTAAACGAGACGAATGCACACTAACAGCAGCTCAGTTGTTGGTCTGCGTTCGTCTTGTCTTCAATTTGTGTTCCGTCCTTGCGCAGTTTTAACTCAGTTTAAGTCTCGTACCAACTGGCCCCGAACGCACTTTACTTGTTTTCTTAGCTTGCTTGCAGGAGGCTTTTATAATAACTCGGCGGCTTCTATCATAGTTATGCATTTATAAACCACATGAATTAAACAGATGACATATGTCCAAAGTTAAATCACGTCTTCTACGCTAAACTCAGTCGCTAATTTCTGAGCTTCTGCAATGGTCACGAAAGCTGAGTCGCGAGCTTAAACATTGCCACGTGGCTTTGACGGTGAAGATAGCAAACGCAGCTGGTAAAGATAAAACACTTTATGGGCGATCTTGTGCCCAGTAAAAGAAAGTACAAGCAATACTTGCTGTGCAATGATAGCGACGAGCACGGACGTCGGGCGACGACCAATCTGCTCGTCTGTGTAACGAATGGTTCTCAGAAGGGGGTCCGCGAAGCCATTTTCGGTGATTCGTGAAACCCATCCCCGAAAAAAAAAATGCGTTTTTTGGAGGCAGAGTACGTCCCGTGACAGCGGCCCTTCTGATTTTTGTTATGCTTCACCGCTTAACATTTTTAAATTGCGGCGGAGCTGACTTATGTTTCCCCTTCCCCATGATATGCTTGTAAAGCTTTTGTTGCAGTTTTTTTATTCCATATGCACGCGAGCATACTTTCTCTAGGCTTGCATATTTGAAGAGCAAACATAGCTAGAAACAGGTTGAATGTGGCCGCAGACCGCACAACTTATTAACAAGCTGTTCAGATCTAATGGAGGTATAGCACTTTAGTTTGACTATCTTTACCAGGGAGAAACAAAAGGCACCTGTTTCACGCTGCGTGTCGTGTTAAGTTAGCCCCCCCCCCTTCTTTTTTCTCTCACTGTAAGTGGTCCCCCATCGCTTCCACCGGCCCACAAAGGCCCCCCCAAATATTCATAGCTGAGAAACACTGGCTTAATGCATCGGATTTTATACATGCCCTAACAAACCTTCCAGCGTTTTCGCTGGTGCTCGCGTTAGCTCTAGAATAAACTCGGTTACTTGTGTCCTGCGTGTAATCTTAACAGAATAGTCTAAAACAAGTTTCTAAACATTGCGACGTGGCCTGAGACGGGCGGTGGCAACAGTTTATGCAGGAGAAACACGATCACATATTAAATAAAGGATTAAGCGCGCGTGGCAACGTGGGTCTATAGAAGTTCGCTTACCGCAAGAACAGGTTCCAGTATATGAAGGGCAGCATGTCCCTCTTCATGTAGAACATGCTGGTGCGCTCCTTAGCCTGGTTGAACGGGAACGTTTCAAGCGGTTCCGCTTTGGAGTCGAATTCAGCTAGGATGCACTTGTCGTAGCTGGTCACCAGCGGACATGATGTGTAGCCATTGTACTGCGGTGCAACAAATCACGAATACGAATGAACAAACGGAGGCAAGTATTGCGGATGGCGTAATGATATGATATCATGGCTCATTTACCGAATTGACAATTTATTCAGGACGACGGCCGCTAACCAGCGATTTCCAATAACACCTATCTATTAGGTGTTATTATAAAGAAGTTGATCTTTAAGGGCTTGTTTTCTTTGTTCGACACAATATTAATAACAACTAACAGACAATAATGCCAAGGAAAGTATAGGGGGTGTTATTTGTAGTAATTAGAATATAAATGTGAACAAAGTACAGTGGACGAAATAACTTGCCGCCGGCAGGGACCAAACCTGCGACCTTCGATAACTAGTCCGATGCTCTACCACTGAGTCAGCTGCCAGCTCGTAAAAGATCACGTGCTACGTGACGCCCAACAGGCAGAAAAAAGTGTTCCACCCTCGCCGTCATGGCGGGATCGGCGCTGGCTAACACTCCCTGGTTTAAAATGCGCATATATGCCCCATAAAGTGGACGAGAGGATGACCACCGCCGCAGCTCAGTGGTAGAGCATCGGACGCGTTATTCGAAGGTCGCAGGTTCCGTCCCTGCGGGCGGCAAGTTACCTTTTCGTCCACTTTACTTTCTTCACATTTATATTCTAATTAAAGAAATAACACCCCTATACTTTCCTTGGCATTATTGTCTGTTAGTTCTTAATAATATTGTGTCTATCTATTACAGACGATATAGTCCCAGAAGACCTGTTCATTTCTTGTGGTAACATCTTAGTCGAAATTTAGAAGAAATGGGTATGGGCAGGGCATGTAGCACGAAGGCAACGTAAGCGCTAGTCATCAAGTGTAGCAGACTGAATTCCAAGAGAAGGAAAGCGCGCGATGGGCAAGCAGGAAGTTAGTTGGGCAGATGAGAGAAAAAAGTTTGCTGGGATCAGGGCTGGGCAAAGATATCTTGAAATTGCATCGCGATACGATACAAGATACTCAGGCAAGAAGTATTTGAGATACAGATACAAGATACTACAACAATGATTGTATCCGATACGATACATTTTAAGATACCTCGATACATTCGCAAATTTGTTATTATAAATATATAATGTAGCCCTAAAAGCCTATGGACAAAAGTGTTGGATTGAAAATTTATTGTAACCACTTTTGCGTCATTTGAACGAAATATCTGTTAGTATCTCAAAAGGTTTGTACTTCTTGCTTGCTCAAAGTATCATTCCGAAACAACTTAATGGCGTTGCTTTAGCTGCTTAACATGACAGCTCTTTGCACACATCGCTGATAGCGGTTTTTGTTTGTCGCTTTTGTAATTGATGGAGTCGCCGCTATGCTTGCCGACCAGCTAGCGGAATTGCCATCTAGTCACAAGAATGCTTCAATAAGAAGCCTCCGCACGATGGTGCAAATACCGCTGTGGAGTTCTAACTTGCCTGTAAACGTATTGCGGTTTTCGTACTAACGGATCACTGGACAGGTCCACGTCACCAAGGACATGTGCAGCCCGGAAACGTGTCCGACGTATTGTACAGTTGCACAAAGCACCGCAGGATACTGCCGCTGTTCCCACTATTTCCACTATAGCTCCGATTACCTGGTGATTAGTAACAGTAAAAGAGTTTAGGAAAGCCTGAACAAGGAAAATAACTATATCTAAGTAACATAGTAAAGCAGTTCCGCATAAAACACAGCGAATAAGTATCGAAACACGATACAGGCAGTACCTCCAATCGCTAATAATAATTGTTGCGTTTTACGTCCCAATAGCACAATATGATTATGAGAGACGCTGTAATGGAGGGCTCCGGAAATTTTGACCACCTGGGGTTCGAAAACCTAAATATAAGCACACGGGCCTCTCCTCTTTTCCCTCCATCAAAATGCGGCCGCCGCGACCTTCGGGTCAGCAGTCAAGCACTTCAACGACTAGACCCGCGCGACGGGTAACCCCAATAGCTATGACTATTAAATTCAGTGCCTATGGAAAATAACGTAAAACGGCTCGTTGAGACGCTCGTGAGAAAAACTGACCATTTAATATAAGAATGTTTCTCGAATGCCTTTTCTAAGATATTTAACATGACTGATAATAATTCACGTTATTATAATGAAAACTCAATTTCGCTGTTCTACTTAGTAGTAAGCAGAATTTTTGTTATCGTATACTCCATGTGCGCCCGTATTATATTAAATGCGAAGCATTTCTTAGCGAACTTCTGCGACTTTGAGCGTATCTATCTATCTATCTAGCCCCTACGACTTTGTGCTCTCCTGGCCATTTCGTTAATCGGATGTATACCAAAATTGGTGTGTCATAACATGGCCTTATTACGAACATAAATGACAGGTCATATCATGAAAATCATGAGACGCATGTCATGAACAGCGTGATTTACATTCCACGGCCTTAGGGCTCCCTGGCCGTTCCGTTAATCGGATTTATACCAAAATTGGTGTGTCATAACATGGCCTTATTACGAACATAAATGACAGGTCATCTCATGAAAATCATGACACGCATGTCATGAACAGCACGATTTACATTCCACGGCCTTTGGGCTCCCTGGCCGTTCCGTTAATCGGATTTACACCAAAATTGGTGTGTCATAACATGGGCTTATCACGAACATAAATGACAGGTCATCTCATGCAAATCATGACACGCATGTCATGAACAGCACGATTTACATTCCACGGCCTTTGGGCTCCCTGGCCGTTCCGTTAATCGGATTTACACCAAAATTGGTGTGTCATAACATGGCCTTATTACGAACATAAATGACAGGTCATCTCATGAAAATCATGACACGCATGTCTTGAACAGCGTGATTTACATTCCACGGCCTTAGGGCTCCCTGGCCGTTCCGTTAATCGGATTTATACCAAAATTGGTGTGTCATAACATGGCCTTATTACGAACATAAATGACAGGTCATCTCATGAAAATCATGACACGCATGTCATCAACAGCACGATTTACATTCCACGGCCTTTGGGCTCCCTGGCCGTTCCGTTAATCGGATTTACACCAAAATTGGTGTGTCATAACATGGCCTTATTACGAACATAAATGACAGGTCATCTCATGAAAATCATGACACGCATGTCATCAACAGCACGATTTACATTCCACGGCCTTTGGGCTCCCTGGCCGTTCCGTTAATCGGATTTACACCAAAATTGGTGTGTCATAACATGGGCTTATCACGAACATAAATGACAGGTCATATCGTGAAAATCATGACACGCATGTCATGGACAGCATGATTTACATTCCACGGCCTTTGGGCTCTTGCGGCCGTTCCGTTAATTTCATATATACCAAAATTGGTACGGCGTGACAAGAGTTTATGACGAACATAATGACGGGTTCTAACACGCAAATCATGACGCGCATGTCATGTGCAGCATGATTTACATGACTTTGTCTCGGGGCGCTCGCGGCCGTTTAAGTGAAGGGATACATATGAAAAATGGTATGACGAGACATTTCTGTATGACGAACATAACTGACACGTGGTAACATGAAAATTATGACACGCGTGTCATGCACGACATAATTTACATGCCACGCTCATGACGCACTCGCGGCCGTTTCGCTAGACTGATATACACCAAAACTGGTATTACGCGATGTGTCTGTATGAAGAACATGAATAACAGTTGGTAAGATGAAAACCATGACATGCATGTCATGTATGTCATGATTTAATTGCCACGCTCATGATGCATTCGCGGCCGCTTCGCTAGCTTGATGTAACCAAAATTGGTATTGCGCGAAGCGACTGTATGACGAAGGTAAATGAGACGTGGTAACATGAAAATCATGACATGCATGACATGCACGACATGATTTACATGTCATGCTCATGACGCACTCGTGCCGTTTCGCTTGCTTGACATACACCAAAATTGGTATTGCGCGACGCGACTGCATTACGAACGCAAATGAGAGGTGGTAACATGGAAATCATGACATGCAGGTTATGTATGTCATGATTTACATGCCGATTTACATGCCATGATTTTGAGTCAAATGAATGATTTCATTTGGCTCAAAGACAAACAAGGCGATATATGCAGCTCTTTGCTGGCTGCTTCGCATTACATCGATTCCACAATGCGTGGGATCTGCCGAATTTTTTGTTCTCATCGGCTTTTACATAACAGTAAATTCACGTGGAACATAAGTATGAAAACAATAGCAGAAATGACGCAGACAGTTAAAAGTAAGAATAAAGCAGACAGCTTGAAATTGGCAGCACGTTAAAGACATAGTGCAGTAAGCAGGTTGGGAAAAAAACAATATAGAGACATTGCTAATGTGGAATGGAAAAGGACAGCTAAGGACAGCGTTAACACAAAACTAGACAAGTTTTGTTCTGCTTCAAGAAAACGACCAAAAAACATGCTCTTTCGTTTGAAAAATTGTCTCACATACCTTTTTGGTCGGTGCCTTGCCTTTCATCACGTTCGTGAGGTTTTTTCGCAGTATGCCGAGTTCTCCAGCTGTTAAGAAAACCGGAAAGCGGAAAGTTAATTCTGGTGAAATAAAAAAAAAACAGGGTATCATATACCTCTTTCTATGTTTTATTTTACGTCTACAAGCACTGCTACCTCGGCAGACGAGACATTTTGCTTTTGTACTTAAAATGAAATACTATGTAGACGATGCCGAAGGCCGACTTTTGAGGGGGGACACTGCTCTTAAAATGTTTTTCTCATTTCTTGATCGATTTTGATGATACTTGGTGAGTTTATGTATATGTGTGCGCTAATTTCAAATATGCAATTATTTTTCTAGTATAACTAGTAGTTCCTAAACTACAAAATGTTTCATGTGCCTTTTGGGGAGGAAGATTTTTTTTAACAAAGAGAGTTACAAAGTAAATCAGCATATCACAATAACCTGTAATCAGAACTGAGTGCAACGAAACAAAAATAGATGTTCTAAGCCCATTAGAACAAAAGTTACAATATGTTGAACATTCACGAGTGCGTCAATTTCAAGCCGCGATTTCCTTCGCGAATGTTCAACATATCATAACTTTTGTTCTAATGGGCTTAGAACATCTATTTTTGTTTCGTTGCACTCAGTTCTGATTACAGGTTATTGTGATATGCTGATTTACTTTGTAACTCTCTTTGTTAAAAAAAATCTTCCTCCCCAAAAGGCACATGAAATATATTGCGTTTTAAAAACTACTGGTTATACTAGAAAAATAATTGCATATTTGAAATTAGCACACAAATATACATAAACTCACCAAGTATCATCAAAATCGATCAAGAAATGAGAAGAACTTATAAAAAGCAGTGTCCCCCCCCCCTTAACCGATCTTGTGCTGTTGCCTTGATGCGCTGATAAATGCTCGTTACACGCATCGGTTGTGGTGTGGACGAGTCATTTTTGAAGAGCACTCCATCTAAATCTGCGCACTGTGTTAGAAACGTGAAAAAGAAATTACGAGGCACACGAATGCAATGTCTCAATTTTTCTCGCAACGATTACAAGGCTCATGACGATTACAGTCTGTTTCATTCATGTGCTTTTATCTAGATACTTTGAGAATGGTTTGATGAGAAATTACGACATATTCTCGTACCTTCATCTACAAGAAATAAGGCATAAAGTTTCGAAGGCTGAAGAAAGTACAAAAAAAACAACAAAAAAAAAACCACTGCATTCGTGCGACAACAGATCTGTTCCTTACTATGCACGCAGCCTGAATACCTATATTAGCTGCAACATAAAGATAACCAATTACAGACAAGAGAAGGAAATATAGGAAAAATAATGAAAGCTTTATATGCGAATTGTCAGTTGGGCAAGGCTTTCATATGCGTTGCATAGTGATTGGTTCTCTGTAGCACGCTTCGCCGCAGTACAAGTTGCTGTGCGGTGTAGCATAGAGATTGTATTGTGGTGAAGCAGACTTGTATTGCAGCAAAGCATGCACACACACAAAAAAAGTGTAAAGACGGTGCAGTTACTGGGTTTAGTACGAATTTATTAATTACACACGCAGGAAAGCGCCGTCTACGGTCATAGTACAAAAACTGAAATGTCTAATAAGCAATTGACAGGCCGGCAGAGCTGTTTGCGACGTAGCTGTGGCGAATTAAGCCCTTGTCTTGGCCGCCTTGCGGGCTCCCTTTATACGAGATCATAACGAAGCCTACGGTAAACGTCGCTTACTTTGGTTATGTACACAGGCGCGCACGCGCCATCTCTGGAAACAGTGCTGGTCGCGCCACGCTAGACGCCGTCGGCACCAATCCGCCAATGCAGGTCGCCCATAAACTGTCACTACCACCAGAATGGCAGAAGGAAGTCAGTATTCGCCCTTTGCCACGTAATATGCACCCCGTCAACCACGAAAGCAGGCCAGCTGCCAGAGCCAAAGTATACAACAAATATTCGGATTGTGAAGATGCCTTCTTTGTAGATGCCGCCGGACCCCTGCACAACCGCGCCACGGCAGCCGTGGTAAACAGGGGACAGGTCGTGGACTGCGTCTCGGCTACCGGAATCGACATTACAGCCATGGAAGAATCCGGTATAGCCTTAGCCATGTGTAATACAAAAGCCGCCTTTGTCCACGCGAATTCCCAGGCGGCGTATCGTAATTTCGCAAGAGGTCAAGTCGGTCGTTTAGCGCATTCAATACTGCAGCAGGCTGCGGCCACTCGTCAAGAGGGTCAGTGGATACAGCTGCTATGGGTACCAGGGCACGCAGGAGTTCGAGACAATGAGCTTGCTCACGTCTCCGCCCGCGAACTCTTACACCGGACCTCCGCTGCTTCCTCCACAGCGCAACATCTCGCTGACCAGGACGACCCCCAGCCTCTCCTTTCCTATACCGATATCCTGCAACACATTAGGCTGAGTAGACGCACTCTACCCCCACCTGATCCTAAATTACATAAGGCAACGCAGGTCGCGTGGAGACGATTACAATCATTATCTTTTCCAAATCCTTATATATTGTCCAAAATAGATCCTTCGGCGTACAATCCGCAATGTAAATTCTCTCCCCAGACGGCCACCTTATTCCAAATGGTCTGGGAGTGCCAAGACAATCCCAATATGTCAGCCAAACATAATCCTGCATTAGTCGAATGGGAGGCGACCCTGTCCAGCTCTGACCCAGGGCAGCAACAAGCCCTGGTCGACCGAGACCGGACGGCGGCAAGAGCCAATGTTCTTCCGGACTAAGAGGTCCAACCGCTAGAGACTCAACTTGCTTGAAATAAATGTTTCATTCTCTCTCTCTGGACACAGTGCGAGCCCCGAGACGTCTAAGAAGTGTTCTCAAAAACATTTCATGCTCTTCTGATGTGAATGTGACGGTTTACCCCCTAGTTTTGTTAAACTTGCGTGCGCCCTGTACAACGCTTGCTAGTGCGCATACTGAACTAAGTACCTGACCTGGGACAGCACCTGTGCAAGCATCATGAGGTACACGTACTAAACATTGTAACGGTCATAAACAAAAGGTGCACACAAGGTGGGCAAACAAGGCTTGGATAGTCAGAGAAGACCCATAAGAAATAGCTATGAAAGCTTGAAAGTATGCATCTCGGCGCGCGCACTTTCATCAAAGGTGGCGAAAGCGCACTTGTATAATAATAATAATAATAATAATAATAATAATAATAAATAATAATAATATAATAATAATAATAATAATAATAAATAATAATAAATAATAATAATAATAATTAAAAGGTGCTGTGGTCATTTCAACTGTTTCTAAATTCCACCTTTTTTACGCGCAAGTATGCTTCACCGCAATACTATGCCCATGTTTTGCTGTTTTGCATATCTGTAGCACGACATAGCCTACTAAAAGATTGTTCAGTATGTCATATTGCCACTCGCGTTTGTTTCATTATTTCCACGTGACCGGGCTTCGCTTACAAAAACCTGTTACATGTGTTACCACTCGGCGCAGGCCAAGCCAGAATGTATAGGAACCTTCGCGATTGTTTTAGAGAGCTCTTACAAGACAGTGCGCATGACGCGATCCATTGAGCTTATTCTGGAACCTACGCAAGCACCAACGATAACGCCGTAATGTTCAATGAGGCATCTGTAAAAGCCGACGATCAGATTATGGACGACTGACGAATATACTCGCCACTATCATAGTACAGCGAGTACTGGTTGTACTTTGTCTTCCTTTTTCTGGGCACAAGATCTCTCAATAACTAGTTGGCCAGCCTACTTTAACATAAGCGCTGTTTTTCTGTTAGCACAGACGCTCCGCAGCAAAGCCACCCTAACGTAGAATTACAGATTTTTTTTTTTTCATGGACCTCGTGGAATTCGGGATGTGCTACAAAAGCGTACACATGCCAGGAAACTCTTCTAAATGTGTTTGGTGGAAGCTTCTTCTGTTTTCAATTTTCGCAGTTTATTCCGCAGACACAGCCGCAGTCAAAATTCTAGAGATCCCGGGAGCGCCTGGCAAACAGCACCGCGGCGCCTTCTGAGGCCGGTTGCAAAGTTCGAGAGCGAGCACTGCGCGCACGCGTCCTTTTTTACCTGCCAGACTGCTCGTTCGCTTGCTTGAAGTGCGCGCGCCCCAAAACCCCAGAGAAAGCGCAAGGTGCACTTATGTAGTCATCATATGACGTCATCATTTCTGCGATCTGTGACGTCAAAACTGACGTCATTAGCAACGTAGGCCACGTGGGTTTTTGTACCACATCGTTCGCCTGCCGTGTTTCGCTCAATAATAATAATATCTGAGGTTTAACGTCCCAAAACCACGATATGATTATGAGAGACGCCGTAGTGGAGGGCTCCGGAAATTTCGACCACCTGGGGTTCTTTAACGTGCACCTAAATCTAAGTACACGGGCCTCAAACATTTTCGCCTCCATCGAAAATGCAGCCGCCGCGGCCGGGATTCGATCCCGCTACCTTCGGATCAGCAGCCGAGCGCCATAACCACTAGACCACCGTGGCGGGGCGTGTTTCGCTCAAGGAGCCACGCAACGGGACACTTAAGGCTTTCGCCTTAAAAGAAAACGTCTATACAAGTGAATTTGTCAGCAAATTAGCGCTACAAATGGAGCGAGACTGACCAACGGCGGCCGCTGTCTTGGACGTGGGCACGTTGGTGCAGTCACCGATGCCGAACACGTTGGGGTAGCGCTTGTGCTGCAGCGTCTCGCCGTCGACGTCCAGGTACCCAGTATTATCGGTGAATGAGGGTCCCGTCTTGAGGATCGCCGAGGGCGTCATCGGGGGCACCACGTGGAGCATGTTGTACTGCACATCGATGGCGAGGAGATAATGACAGTATTCGTTTCCGGTGGTAACTGGGGCTCGTGCGAAATCGCCGGCTCGTTATAGACATGTTAGAAAGAGTAACGGCACGTGCGCGGTGGTTGACCTGTCAAAGTGTGCAAAAGAAACGTGTGGAACGTCAAGTGGCGTGTTTGCATAAATTTGAGGAACATTTGTGCATATGAATAGGATTCAGAGCTGTGAATAGCGAAGAAGGAAAACTTCAAGCTCTGGCTAGTGGCTTATCTAGTTGTTCACTGGTGATGGAGAACGGCAACGGCGCAGTCGCCCTGCGCATGAAGATGTAAACAACGTGAACGGAAGTGAGCTGAACAATTTCGGGGAGTGGGGGGGTCTCTTTTCATGGCTACGCCAGTGACGAAAGTGGTGATGTGAGAAGGGGCAAAGATTAGGGGAAGGGGCAGGGGCAGTTCACTAATGTGTATATGATGAATGGGATGATCTCGCGCGAGCGATATGAAATGAAGCGAGAGCTCGGGGACATTAACAGCACGCATGTACAGCGCGGCTCATAACTGACCCACGCGTATGGCAGTAGGGGTCCGCTGTCTGCTCTCGAGAGTTGAATAATGGAGTAAATGTCTCATGTCAATGAGGAATACGTGCGAAAAGCCGTGAGAGAGAGGATCAAGACGAGTACAGTGCCATAACTAGTAGACACTGGAAGCAAACCTGGTCTAAAAGCGGGCTTCTTTAAAAGTGCTGCCAGGGTTCTCTCTTTTTCGGCAGTTCTCACGGCTTCTGCAACGACAGCTGTCACTCTACAAGCGCTGCAGATTCTGGTAACAACAGCTGCTGGCTAGTTCGCATCACAATCTCTATAATAAGTTGAATCTTGGTCAAACTGCGTGGCGGGACGGGGCACGAAGATGGAAGTCTCACTTCCTTCTTCGTGGTCCGATGGTTCTTCGCTTGTCCAATCATCGACGCACCTGGGTGTTCTGGTGCGCACCGGTGCTACTCGTCGAAGATACCATAAGTGAATTTCGCTCACGGAGATATTCACCTGAAACAAAGCTTTCCCTCCACTGCCGCGTAGACTGAATGTACTCACTTTGAACGTGACTGTCTCCTTCGGATTAGCAGTGCTGTCTAGCAGGCGGAAGACAGCCTCCCTTTTGTTCGGCAACACCTGGACCAACTCGTGCTTCATGTTTACGGTGATTCCACGTCCTTTCACTACATCCCAGAGGGCATCGGCGTACTTTCGCACGCCGAAGATGACACCCATGGATGTATTGAAGATGATGTCCACCTTATCGCGTCGACCTTCCTGAACAGCAAGCAGGACAACACAAGTTAGGTGATCTAATGAAACTCTCGGGTGGTGCAAGCGGAGTTGGTAGAATCGTCGTAGCAGGGTCGAAAAAGCTAAGTACCACATGTGAGTGTTCTTAACGCGGACAAAAAAAATAAGAGGACAGACTATTTCGTGGATAACAGTTAAACGCAGTTAGCGTGAGCCTTACCATTCGAACTTAAGATTATCAGCTAGTACCACATTGAATCTGCCCTGGATCGAATGAATAATTATTACGTAGCAACACTGTATTTACCTGACAAGCAAGTACTGTGCTTCAGTTCTCAGCGCTACGCTGTGCGCACAATGTGTATACGCTGTGTGTACGCTTCACTGTACACCATGCTGCTGCTATGCTAATCCGCTTTTCTCAAGATGCCACGGTGCATGTGCCTTTCCCCAGGCGGGAAAGTCGCGAAACGATTTGGTAGGGTCTCCGCACGCCTTTCGATCTCGGAGGCTTTTTGGAGATCCCTGTTGTCCCGAATCACCTCCGCAAAGCTCTACCCCCCTACCAAAACGGCAGAGGGCAGCAGAGGGCGGGAACGTGAAAAAAGGGCGGATTCGCGTTGGCTACGGGCTGTGCTGAGACCGCATGATCACAACGTAAGGCTAAGATGTGGAAATCCATTTTAACTCACTTTAGGTCTGCAGCTACCCAAAGGCAGAGTGCAGTAATATGGCGTAAACTTTATCGCGCTGACAGTAGACGAAAGCTACTAGAAGTCGTTCCTTCTACGTAGCTTTCGTCTACTCTCAGCGCGATAAAGTTTACACTATGAACAACCAACTGGCCTTTACCCTGGGTCTTCCTGCAGTGATATGTCACACGAACACACAACCTCGCATACACTGTTACTTTCCACTCTGCAACCTGTGTGCTCTGAGCCATGTCACACTCGTACCAGAGTTCGCGGTGCAAAAATCGTCAAATCTTGCTGCTTCACGCTAACAGATGACAGTTCGAATGACGAGGACATGCGGCAGGCACTGAAGATTACTGCGAAAGGCGAGTACGCACTTTTCGGAGGTATGCATCGGTGAGGTACATTATTTTCTGCGCTGCGCCGGGACACTTGATGGGCGTGGGGTAGGTGAAGATGGCGTGTCCTTCAGCGCCTGCATCGCCTGGTACGTCTTGGTAACCGTGTTGTACGAGTAGTTGGAACACACGTAGGGCGTCTCTAACGCTTCCACCAGGCCTTCGATCTGTGCAACGTCGGCAAGGAAACGCCAAGACATCAGCCAATTTAGCAGCGTGCAATCAAATCCACGAATGAATTCCATAAATGAAGCAATTAAGCCGAGCAAGAGATTTAAACAAAACGAAACGTTGGGCAGGCGTAAGATGTAACGTTCCTTTCTTGAGAAAGTTCGCAGCCTGAATCCGTAATCAGCAGAAATTAACTGCAATACACGCTATCTGCGCGCGCCATTTTACAGCCGCTGAATGTTTCGAATGACCTGTACAGTGAAACACATGGGCCGCGACATTCCAAGAATGTACGTTTCTAAGTAGCATATAGAAGTGTCGCTATCAGTATGCGGCATAACACAGCGTTCCACTCTTTCACCTATCACCCACGAGCACCTCACAATTAGCCTTCATGGCACTGACGTATTCAACAAAGCCATGAAGCGCGGCAATTATGGTTACACACAGTAAGCATTACCTAGCTCTTACCATGTCACACCCGCACTTGGATTCCCATTGCTACAACGAGGAAATCGTACTTGATCTAAAAAAAGAGAGAAAAAAAGGCGTAAGACCTATGAAACCAGTAAGACACGAGTGGTATATATCGGCTAACGCGGTCCATTGGCTTTCCAAATTTCACATTTTAATTACGTGTATATTATATGAATAATGGAAGAATTCTGCGAAGTGCAGCTTCACAACAACTGTTCTCCTTAATTTGAGTAAATCATTAGAAGTGTAGAGCTGCCTAACTGACGCTTCGACGACGACAACGGCAGAACACACTGTTGGTTTCAATACAACAGCTTTTGCGTGAGATGACAAAGCCTATCGCATTACAGAAAAAAAAAGAAAGGAAAGGAAAGAAGACAGTAAAGCTTGCAATTTCGGCCAATTCATAGAGCATACTGCAGGAAACAGTAAAATCTAAAAATATGGATATAATACGCAATGAAGCCAGGTAAAGTGTCAGAAAAATTAAAATACATTTTATGCATAAACAGCGCTGACAACGTAAATACATATGAATCAAAGGATAAGAAGAAAACTCAACCTCCTGCGTTCCTTTGATTGTTGTTGAAAAAGAAACAGTACAGTCGAGTCTCGTTGATACGATTTAAACGCGCAAGGTAACCGGAAAGCAAAGCGTATCATTAGATTATAGCTCAGTGGTATCTAAAACGAGCTCCAACAAGTATGAAGATGTACTCTAAAAAAAGGGTGTCCGTTGACTCTTCTTTGCTACACATGTGACTCCCGTGTATAACTCTCTTTAGAGAGGCATGCTGACTCTCTTTAATAGAGTTGTGGGATGTATGACTCTCTTTAAAAAGAAATGCTATATCTCTTTAAAAGGCACGCTATCTTTTGGGGAGTGGCGCCTCCCACGACCCTCCTAAAGAGAGTCAACGTGACTCTCTCAAGAGAGTTATACATGGGAGAGTCACATGTGTAGCAAAACAGAGTCAAAAGACACCTTTTTTTCTTACAGTGTAGGCCAGGGGTGTAGACAAACTTTTCGGGGGAAGTTCAACCAACTTCTATGTATGTTCGTGCGTGCGTTTGCATGTGTTCATTTATACATTTGCATTTAAAGATTGAAAAGTTTTTTTTTTGAGGGGGGGGGGGCACTGAATCCCCACACCTTCTGGCTACGCTAATGAAACAGCCGTACTTAGTGTCAAAGGTACGTGTGGCATTATGATACTGCTCAGCATAACGCTTATTGCGGAGCATCAGCACTCGGTGCAGAATCTGCAAGGCTACGGGCGTGTAACACGATGTGGGTCGTTGGCAGGTTATTTATAGCCAGAGCACTGCAATATACAGCTACCAATTTTAAAAATACACGTAAAGGCCCACTTCTGCGTTCGCATTATCCATTTTAAATGAAAACATGATCACATTAACCGCTCGAAACTACATTGCGCCTGTGTGACGTGAGCCAGGAAAAAAAAAGCATTATCGAAAAGGCAATTTCTTAGCGCTGGTGTAGACGAGGACACATAGGAAGAGACACTAGCGCTAAGAAATTGCCTTTCCATTATGCACCAGCAAGCCCTCATCGCTACGCTCGTAGATTATCGAAAAGAACGTTACGCAGAATCGTATCACCGATATTAAACTGTTACTGTAAGGGCCCATTGCACTCTGAGGAAGTGTTGTGAACTTCATGCGAGAGTGTAAGAGCAAGCGAAATGTTTAAGCGACAAAAAGAGCGCATGCTGTGTGACCAGGCGCTTATGTCCATAAAAATGCTTATTTGTATGCAGCCCCATTCAGTTTCCACGAGCATTACGGAAGTAGCGTAGTTATCTCTGCGTACATATATTTCTGAGCCCTGGGGCATATTTCTGTATCTGCCTGCTGTAAGCTTTTCGCATCATTTACGTCTATAATTACACCGTCTCATCTCCCCCCTCCAATGTAATGCCGTCAGGGTATTCGAGTGCATGAGTAAAGCCCTAACCGCACGTACGCGTTACAACGCGTCAGCGCGTGCCATGCCCTCTCACTACGCGCGCCCTTATTAATACTCTCCCTCCATAGGAACGCGACGCGATGCCGAGTCTACGGGCCACGTGCTGACGCGCTGTAACGCGTACGTGTGGTTAGGGTTTAAGGAGTGTCCACTTTTATCTTCAAAGCTGTGCTGAATGCGAGGCTATCGCACCCTGTACCTTGAGCCCATGCTTGGTGACCACGGTGTTCTCCTGCGGCGCAAAGGTCTGGGCCGCATCCTGTATCCATTCGGCCTGGCTTGGGATTACTTCGGACATCGGCTTGGTGGAGCTGCACACTGCTTTATGCCACCGCCGACCAGCGTCCACAGGGGTTGGTAGCAGTGCGTCTTGAGACGAAGAAGAAGCAAACACCGAGAACGAGTATATTTTTCATTCGCACACCTCTTCACCGCGCAGTTCAGGAGCACGTGGGTGATGGAAAAGATAAGCGAAGTCATTCGAAGATTTTGACTACTCGTGTAAATGAGATAATTACTTGCCGCAAAACGAGGTGATCAGCTAAGTGCATACTTGCATTAATGCGCATTGACTTTAAGACACTTTAGCGATTGGATAATTGATAAACCAACATGCACCACACGAAGGCATGGGAACTATATACCGGCACTGTGGTGTTCACATCTTATTGGAGATGTTAGATCACATTTTTAAGTATCCTACTGCAATAGGCACCTTTCTCGTTTTGGAAAACTTAGCATTAGAGAATGGAAGAAGTAGGCAAAACACAGTACTGCCATTCAGTGTATGGCAACCGGGTAGCATGGTAGAAAGCAATACATCTCGCCGTCTTGTGGAACTCGTGTGTTCTGTATATACTAGTCGTACGTTTATTCTGCTTCTTGTTCTGTTTTGTAATCACTGTACACTGCGCTACTTCAAGTCGTTCACGGACTTGATCGATGTCCTCAGTAGCCCTTGTCATTCAAATACCGATACTTGTGCGTACGCGGATTGTTTGACAGGCCAAAAACAGTTCCTCTTACATCGTGCGGCTCGATCACGCCGACTTTTCCCTTGCCCAGCTTGGATGCGAACTTCGCTGCCGTGGCGATGCCGCCCGATCCGCCCCCGACAACGAGTAGCTTGTAGCTTCGTTCTCCGCCGTCGGACGCCTTGGAGGAGCAGAGACGGACTTGGCGCATAAAGCGCCTCAGGGAGGAGCGGCGCATCATCTGCGAAAGTAAGAAAAGTCAGACTTTCGCCGCAAGCACGAAGCTATCAGTGCGATAAACCAAACTGGAATGCTGTACTAAGTAATTGCATTATAAGAAAACATCAACTAAAAAGGGCGTCTTTTTGTCCCACAACATTAATCGTAATCTGGCTTGCTCGAGTTTCCTTTCTTGAAAACTCGGCGCTCGCCACTTTCCCCGTCAAGAATGCTATGTCACGATGATAATCCGCATGTCGTTCGTGACCACGAAATGCCGGGCGCGCGGCGATAATGCAAGGAAAGACACACAAGATAGATGGCGATTATTGTTTTGGAACAAAAATACACCCTTTTTGCTTTTTTTTTCAGACTGTACACTGTGAGAAAAAATCGAGTATTCGGGGAGTATTTCTGCTACACAACGATAATCGTCATCGACCTCGCATACTTTCCTAGCGTTATCACCGCGGTCTCGGTACTTCCCGGTCACAAACGGTGCGCGCATTACCAGCGTGGCATAGCATTCAATAGGAAAGTGACGAGAGCCGGGTTTTCAAGAAAGGAAACGCGAGCAGTCGGATGACGATTATTTTGTGTAGCAGAAATACTCCCCAAGTACTCGACTTTTTCTTAGAGTGTAAGGCCGGCAGATAACTCCTTAAGCATCCAATCTGGCGTATATATAGCTAAGCTCAACAAAACGCCGGCTTACGAAAACGTGGCCACTGCAGCGAGCGAAGCGAGCGATTTTGTGCTGTCTATCGCTTGAACGCAAGCTTAGCGGTGAGGAGACAGCACGTACTGTCGGCCGCAAAAGTTTGCGGGATCTGCAGCGAGTGGCGGAGCGACGAAAAACTACACTGTTGCGCCAGCTCTCGTCATACAGCGTGGTGTCGAGGCTTCCGCCGTGGCCTCTGCGATTAGCTCCGCCAACGCACCGCTGCCGGAACTAATCACGGAGGCCATGGCCGATAACCTCAACACCACGCCGTGTGACGGTAGGCGGCGCAGCAGCAGTGGAGTTTTCCGTCGATACGCTACGCGCTGCAGATTCCGCATTTTTTTGCGGCCGACAGTACAAAGGTATTAGCCGCCTGCTAATTCCTGTCAAGATAAAAGCACGCGCGACCGTGCCCGGTTGATAAAATTACGGAAGTGCTACCAGAGGCACGCAACCGCCCCTCCGGTCGGCTGCGTGCCGCCTGCCCCCTGCAACACCATCCCCCACCTGAGAAAGGTGGGGAAGGGGGGCGGCGGTTGCGTAGCTGGGGCCTGCGCTAGTGATGAAGAACTATCGATGTTACTATCGATACTATCGATAGTTCAGTCACTGTTGAACTACCTATGGTAAAAAAGAACTATCGATAGCGCTATCGATAATAAGTATTATAGTACTACCCATAGCATAAAATCAACCGCGCGAACTCATTGCAGCATAAACTTGTTCCTCAAGTGTGTGGAACAGGAGGAGCAGGCCGAAGAGCAAGAAAGTTGACCTGCTTGCGCTCCTTCACCAGGAATTCTTGGCTGACACATGACAATTCAGTTGAATTTGTTCAGGTGTACAGGAAACGAGATCGTTACATTTGACGGTACTGTGCAGCTTCAAATTTACATTGCATTTTGTGATTTCAAAATAAAATTATCAAGAACTAGCTTTGTGAATTGTAAGGTGCAAGTGGTTACTCTTGAACGTGAATTTATTGAGGGATATATTCCTGCATTTTCACTGTTGAAATAATTTTTATTTCGCCATAAATTCTCATGAAGTGAGTAAACTGAGTATTGCTGATAGTAGGTTATCGCAAATGCTTTTTGGCAATATCGCCAGCCAGCAATAGCATAATTATTCACAGTGTAGTAATTATAGTAATGTCGGTAATAATACTACCGACTGTACTGTCGATTGCACTATCGGTAATACTACCGATGGTTTATCGATAGTAGTATTATCGATAGTTTCTTTACACTATCGATAGTTCAAAGAAATCCATCGATGCTGTAGATAGTCGATTTGACGATAGTTTTGCATCACTAGCCTGCGCTCATGCCTCATTCCTAACTGCGCACGCGCTATCGGCTTCGGATCGACTCAACGCACGATTTTTCCGAGCTGACAGTCCTATTGCTAAGACCAGAAAAGTTGGAATGTAACGCTGCGATGTCTTATATTGACGACCAAATGAAGTCAATAGAACGGGAAGTCAAACTAGGCGTAGGAGTAAACAGGCTCTTGCGTTAACTGTAATGTGCAAATGATAAGATTAAAGAAATGATAGTGCACAAAGAAACTTGTTCCAAGTGGAAACCGAACCCGCACATTACGAATTTAGGCGTAACAATGTTCTGATCTAAGTGGCTTGTTCTTGGCGCGGTTGTCCCTATTCGTCTGAATGAATGCCGGGAAGGAGTGTACTTACAAACTTAAAAAAAGAAAACGATAATTATCGCTATCAAAACACTAAAGGTAGAGTTAACCTACCAGGCATATTATCTCGCATCTTTTCTTCTTTTTTTTTGCCGCAAGTGGCTTGCGAGCTTTATAAGGTTTCTTTCTTTTCTTTTTTTTTGGTTGCCTTTCATCCATATCTTTCTAATCATTTTTTGCTTCAACTTCTGGAATGCTTAGCAAATGCTCAGCAAACTGTATAACGTTGATGTTCTTGTCCATGTTTGTTTATTGCCCTTAATTTTCATGAATCGTACATTTCATACGTCTAAAATAAGTGACCTGATTGATTTCCATGTGTGCTTTTATGCTTTGTAAATGCATTTGTGAATGGCTATGTGACGGGCGCGGCCCAGTTGGGCAATGATTACCATCAGCCGTGTGGCCTAGGACAATTTCAATATTGTCCTAAATAAATAAATAAATAAATAAATAAATAAATAAATAAATAAATAATAATAATAAATAAATAAATAAATAGACTGTGGAACACACAGTATAAACTTCTGCTTTAAGCTCCACCCCCAAATGGGCCGGCCACTTCTGAACGCCACCTTTACGAGTGTCGACCACTCAACCTCTAACATACGCTCATTGCTATAGTGTCGGCACAAATAACCATTTACGAGAAGGCAGGCTGTCCCAAGAGGAAGTGCACAATCTACCGAGAAGTAAACTCGTGCGTCGGCAGATTGGACGCCAGTCCCTGCATCTGAAGTCAGGCGCGCTTTCAAACAATGTCTCACCCTCCCCAACTTACCGATAAACTGAGCTTAGTTTGAGTGCTCACTAAGACTGCGACAGCGAGAGGACTAAGCCACACTGGATAAACCCTATCTTTATTGCAACCCACGTGGCAATCTCGCCGTTTCCCCCAAGCGCGGTGCCGCTATAGATTGCAGCCAACGTTAGTTCAAATTCAAGTACGAACTCTAGCTGAAGTCTTCATTTTGAATGTTTTAACAACGAAGACGTTTAAGCTGTCGGTAACCTGTGCTCCGTCGTAAAGAATTATCATCATCATGAACCGGCACTCGTTCTCTTCATTCTCTGTTTAAGCTATCGGTAACTTGAACTCCGTCGTGCAAAACTCCTCAGGTGGGTATGCGCCACAGGAATTGGGCAAGCGCCACTATAGTATACCGTGTACAGCAGGTACGAGTGTCAAACGGAAACGAACACGTTAAAAAGTGAGAGAAAGAAGGATATAGAAACAGATAGAAAATATAGAGAAATAAAGAGAAAGATAGAGACAAAAAGCGATAGAAAGAAGTTCTAGTCGTCCTGTCTTCTTGTGTCCCGTCCATTTGCGCTCAATCTATTACAAAGAAGACGAAGAGAGAAAAATATTGAAATAATGGGAATAAAGGTATAAAAAGATAAAAAGACAGAAAAACAGAGAGAGAAAGAGACAGGAATAAAGAGGAAGCGACAAATAGAGAGAGAGAGAGAGAGAAGAAGAAAGAGAAAGAAATAGAAAGAAACAGATACAAAAGAGAGATACAAAAACAGAACAAGGAAAAGAAAGAGAAGAAGAAAGAGAAAAAAAACTGGCGAAGCTTGTGCTAAGCACTAAGCCGCGAAAGCCTTGAAACAGCGAAACTGGACGATTCTGAACACTAATCTGGTTGCTTCTAGGTTGTTTCTAGGCCTTAGCTAGGTGATGATGGTTGTTTCTAGGTTGCTTCTAGGTCGTTGCCAGGATTAGCTAAGTGATGCTAGGTTGTTTGTACGTTGATTCTCAGCGCAGAGAGGTTCGAGTTAAACCACAGACAGTCATAGACGCGACACAGATGTCCAAACTCCAGAGGTATAAACTCGCGTTGAAACCAAGCGTTCGCACCTCTCATAGATCTACGGGCACGTCGTCTTTGGCGTAGGCCATCCATCGCTTCGGTGTCTTCTTGTAGCCGCCGTAGCCTTTCCCGTTCCCCAGTGTTGGGCTGACTGTTGCCTTCTTTTTTTAGTGGACCAGTGGTGAGTAGTGGGATTTATCCACTTTCTTTGGCACATACTCATTTATGATGATGAAAGTTTTCTGACAGGCCGCCCGAATTTCAAGATACCCACTTGTTCGGCGAACTGTTGTTTTCTTAATTTTTAGTGAACCAGTGGTGAGTAGTAGGATTTGCCCAATTTCTGTGGCACATACCCGTTTATTTTGCGAGATAGGGTCGGAAACTGCTTAAACAGCTTCGATGTGAAAAAACTTGAAGGACGCTTGAGCTTCGCCTTCAAGAGTAGAACGCGATAGCGTAATCGAGCCCCGTGCGCATCGCATTCTGAACTGCTAGCCTTGCTTCGGGTATCGGTGCATGCCTCAACCATGCCGTAAGGAAACGAACGACTGTGTGCGTAACATTGGCCGTTTGAAACTATCCTAGAATACCAACTGCAAGTACAGTTGCGCAATGCCCACTACGCCATAATTCTTCCTTTTTCGAATCAGCGAAGGGCCCACTACGCGTCCGTATGGCAACACGCGAACCTACGCAGCTGCTCACATTGTTGCTGCTGTTGGAGCTGATGGTGATTAAGTATGTCTGAGCGCTTTGCAATGGGTGGGCCTTTAAAACTCCCACTCTTTGCGCAATCCACATATGTTTTGACGCCAGGCGCGATTTTACGCTTCTGCCACTACATGCGGTAAGGAGACTCCTTCCGCTATACATGACATTCATATGTTTTGACGCCAGGCGCGATTTTACGCTTCTGCCACTACATGCGGTAAGGAGACTCCTTCCGCTATACATGACATTCATATAAAGGAAAGAAGGTGACTTTTAAGGGCTCGTTTTCTTCTTTGTTAGACAAAATATTAATGAGAATTAACAGACAATAATGCAAAGGAAAGTATAGGAGGTGTTATTTGTAGTAATTAGAATATAAATGTGAAGAAAGTAAAGTGGACGAAAAGATAACTTGCCGCCGGCAGGTACCGAACCTGCGACCTTCGAATAACGCGTCCGATGCTATACCACTGAGCTACGGCGGCAGTCATCCTCTTGTCCCCTTTATGGGGTATATAGGTTCTCATTAATATTATAACATTCATATAGTGTTCTTTTTTTTTTTTGTCGATGCAGTTTCAAGCATAGCGTCGCTCTGTGGTAGAACACGTGCTTGCCACGCAGACGGCCTGGGTTCGATTCTCACTCGAACCTGAGTTAGCTGCCAGCCTCACTTCGTATAACACTGCACTTTGCTGCTATCGTATGCATTGCTTCGCCGTTGCGGTGAAACTGACTTTTTGATGACAATGGCGGCCGAGGAACCCTGATATTGCGATGCAAGGACTGTTTGCTTCCCAACTTTACCTCCGGAGAGCAGCGCACCAGAGGCAGGTCGTCCTTTCATTTTCATTACCAAAAGAAGGGGGAGGGGAGGGGCAAACGACTGCTGTGAAACTTCGCTCCCCTAATGGAGGGCCCAGCGCACGCTTGTGCTTATTGCTCCAAATGTTCTAACCCCACATCACTTGAAAGTTCTACCTTGAAACGCAAACACTCTTTCGGCTTGCACTCTGAAACTTGTTTCTGGAGAGAGAGAGAGAGAGAAAGAGAGATGAAAAAAGGAAGGTTTGTGGAAGCTGGCACTACGATAGTAGACCTCGCAGGCGGCCTAATGTCAGTTTTCGTCACATGGCCACGTAGCCGTGAATTTAGAGGTAGACAGCACATTGTCATCTGTTATATAGCGTGAGAGAGGTGATGCGAGCCGTGTTATACTGGCTGATACGTTACACCCGGTAAACTCACATGTTCATGTCTACTCCGTCGACCAATGTTGATGCGCCGACGGCGTCAGATTCCATCGCTGGCGTTTCAAAATATGGCGTTATCAAATGATTCCTCCTCGCGCGTTCCCAGCGTACAATGTCAAGCGTCATGCGAGCCAAGCGAGTACCATGCCAGGAGAGGCGTCCTTGGAAAAGTTAAACGGATGGTCACGAAATGGCAGTTTCCTCGCAACAAAAAGACGTGAAAACAGCCGCATCACTACTGGGCAATCTCAACGAGACGGTCACGCTTCTTCCACAGCTCAGAAAGCCGACTAACACAAACATTCCACGAAGTTAGCTTAATTTTTGTTCCCCCCCCCCCCCCCGCTCAAAAAAGAAACACAACGCTTTTGCGGGGATTGTCATTCTAAGACGGAATATGCCTGCAATGAAATTATTCTTGTTAAGAAAAAAAAAACGGTATGTATCGTCGCTGTGGCCTAATATCTCTCTCGTATGTGGGTGGCATTTGGCCAATATTTATATGTAGCCAAAGTGTATCTTAATCGATAACTGAAATAATAATCTTGGAATTCATCATCAAAAGCCGCATCGACGCTACGAGATCGCGTAATGGAAGGCTCCGTATAAATTTCCACCACCTAAACATTATTACCTTACATCCAGAGCATCACGCGCAAGCGATTTTGCATGCCGTTTGTCGAAAGCTGGAGTCGAATTCACGACATCGCAGATAGCAGTGACAAAGCTACTGTTCTGTCGTCGCGGGTAAAGAATACTTTGGCTAACCTCGCAGCGTTTTTGGCAAGATTCCAATATTTTTCAAGACATAACCGTCACAAGACGAAACCTCAGCACCTATGGTTTTCTGATCTAATAATATAATAATCGTTAGGGTTTTATGTCCCAAAATCACAGTATTATTATGAGGGACGCCGTAGTGAAGGGCTCCCGAAATTTTGACCAACTGGTGTTTTCCGTGCTGCAGAAGACACCGTGACAGGTTAAAATCCCGCATATTGATGAGATGAAACGCGAAGAAAATCTGCGCGCTTAGACCTCCGTGCCATGTAGTGACAGTTCAGACCCATAAATTGGTGCGCCTCGCGTATTGTCGGTGTCGCTCGGGAACGTTAAGCCGCGTGAATCAATAAGCTTTACGAAAATAACCCGCAGCGCATGCATTGTGTGAATAAAGGATAGCAGCAGCAGCTGCAACAGCAATGAAAACAGCTCGCGCCGTACAGAAAGCAAAATGCTGCGCGCGTTGGCCTATCCGCCATGCAGGGTTTGTTCGTTTGGCTAACAACGCTCGTGACATTCACTGCCGGTGTTTCCTTGTGCCGCAGCGACGGAGGGCGGAAAGGAAGTGCCGCGTTATTTTAGCTCCGGCCAACGCGTCGTGCAGCACCACGTCAATTGCGCACACTTTGATCCTCGCCTAGCACAATTTGCTCTCTGTGTGCTCCTGTTACGCTGCCAGTAGTGACATCACGAAAAGCGCGGCATCATGTCATGTCATCTAATGGGGCTGTCTATAAAAGCCGGCCGCGGCAGCAGACGCTTACCTTGATATGCGCCCGATCCAACGCCGAGCAGAGGAGGAAATCGTGAATGCCGCCGGCAACGCTAGCGGAGCGCAGCGTCGTCGTCTTCGTTGCAGCCGCTGGCAGACGCGCTAGCGGCAGATGGAAAGCGCATTTAAAGTATAAAAGAAAACAATGATGCCTTAGCTGCCATCTGGTGGCATTACAGGGAGCTACTGCCGGCGGGAAGCGGCCTTCCGTGATTGCCTCCTGCACGATGTTTATCTCGGAGGTCATAGTCAGACATCCGCAGATAACCTAACCGCGCGCCGCGTTTTCCGCTCAGTAAAAACAGCTCGAGCGGGATATTTCGAAAGGGAAAGGCCCGTCTCGCTGTTATTCGACGGCCTGATATCAGTCGGGTAACAGCCATCGTGTGAATAGTGCCGAACTTGTCCTAATCTAGACGATATGAACGTAGGGAAATAAGAAAATGTGGGAAAGATGATTTAAAAAAATAACCAGCGGTAAAGAACCCAGCAGCACGGGAGACTGCAGCAGCTTTTATTATTTCATTGACTATATATACAATTAATTTTAGTGACTATGTCTACTATACCTTTATTGTGCTGTTGATGTATCTGTAGTTCTCGCTTAGCTCACCTATTTTCTTAATTTTTAGAAGAAACGTGTTATTCGAACACCTACAGTTCTTAATAAAGACTTCCTTTTTTCATTGTGTCGCTAATCTAGCCAGTAAACGACAAAGAAAATTAAGATGTCGTTACTTCCATTAGGCCATCCAGTGACTATTTACTCTTCCTTACGTGCTCCCCATATTATCACCGAAAAGGTGTTTTATTGTCCAGTTCCAATTCTTTAAATCAAAGGCAGCCACAGCTTCGCCGTCGTCCTACTCGGGAGCTGAAAAAGAAAAAGAGAGAGAGAGAGAAAAAAAGAAATATCAAGAGCTCTACACTTAAGTTAGATCATTTCAAGACGTGCATGGTATCTAAAGAAATAAAGAAAGGTAGTGCACAATACACGAAGATATTCCATTCCAAAAAATTACGTGTGTATTATGCACTGGGCGCTTTGTGACAAACCTCAACTGGACAAACTTAGTCAGGATTACCCACAATGGCACGCCCAATAATCATATCGTAATCCTGCTCGCAAAACCCTATAATTTAATATTGTTGTTTAACTATATGAGCAGTCAGACCACTAACTTGTCGTTCCATATGTCCTTCCTTAAAGCACATTCAACTTCCAGCTGCTTGCTAGACTCTACCAATGACAAAAACAGGTGGACAATCGCTAGGCGCATTATAACCTAAAGGCGTATTACTAACCACTCCGGCTGACTCAGCTGGCGTAGCCGGCGTGGTTAGTAATACGTGAGCATCAAAGTTGTCGGAAGTTTCCAATTACGAAAGATTTTACCGTAATAGCTTTTTTTTGTGAATACGGACCAAGCTGCCAGATTTAACAGTGACACAACGTCCGCCGCGGTGGTACAGTGGTTACGGCGCTCGGCTGCTGGGCCGAAGGTCGCGAGTTTGATCCCGGCCGCGGCTCGCATTTCGATGGAGGCGAAATGCTATAGAGGGCCGTGCATTGTGCTATGTCAATGCACGTTAAAGAACACCAGAACATCGAAATTTCCGGAGCCATCCACTACGGCGTGTCTCATAACTGGACGCGTAAAACCCCAGACATTATATACACGTGCTACTCAGGGTCCCAAAATCTCCACGGAGTCTCTTTGACAACGTGCTATCTGCTTGTTCAGGGCACTACACAACCTAGACAGAACTCGTGGAAACTCGGCACATACTCAGCGTTTGCATCGGTATGTGGAGATAAGCTCCATCCCGACGGCACTAGCAGACTCGAAAGACTTATT
The DNA here is from genome assembly GCF_013339695.2 of Rhipicephalus sanguineus. NCBI lineage: Eukaryota > Metazoa > Arthropoda > Arachnida > Ixodida > Ixodidae > Rhipicephalus > Rhipicephalus sanguineus. The sequence continues at coordinate 89,364,854 of NC_051180.1, read as the reverse complement.
TATATTTGTAATTTTCTTGACACAAAATTTGCGTCGATACCAATGCAAGAGAGTCCGACTCAACTTCGAATACGGCTGTTTCACGGAAGTTAGGGCCTAATAGTTATGTACACGTGTATGTACAAGTTTGCTCGCTGTATGTAAAACTACGCTGTAAACCATCAGCTAGGTTATCCAGACATATAATTACACTATAAAGCTCGCAAGCACGTCTTCTTGGGCTAGTATGTGATTGTAAGAATCATAGTACTGTATTTATATTATGTGATAGTGAGAATCGTAGTGTATTATATACTATGTTACTTGTTCTATTTTTTATAGTTTCATTTCCTGAAATTTGTGCGTCTTTCCCTTGGGTCTGCCTTTTGCGACTGCGTTAGAAAGATATGTGTGCATTTTCACCCTGTAAAGATTGTTTATGGGAATTGAAGTATTATTAAAGGAAAGTAAATAATTCGATGACATAAATTTTAACCAACACCTAACACCTAGACGCCACGCGAAACGCCTTATATTTCGAACGCGGAACCTGAAACATTTTTTTTTTTGTATTAATGTCAGCCTCTTAAGATATATGAAGTGATGTCCCAAGTTCTGCATTCTTATCATTCATAGCAAAGACATCTTTCATGGTAGAGTGAAAAAACGAAGAATATAAATAAACGCGCCTGAAATTTCACCCTTCCGGACGCCATCAGTCTTCAAATAAATGTCGCGAATATAAAGGTCTAGCAACTGTTCGAGTTATTTTCAGTAATGTCGACACATAAATCTTTCGAACTGTTACCCACTCGATACGTTGCCAAAATTTTCAATTCGCCTGCTACATGGACACTTGACTTCTTCTTTCGAGCGGTGCTAGCCTAATGTCAATGTCAGTGACCGGGTATGGATAAAACAGTCGCACAAGCGTATCTGAAGGGAAACGCGGGAATTCCCCATCCAAGTCAACCTCTACCGCAGTCGCTGCCGAGATTACGCTATCGCGCACTTGTGCTTTTTCAGTTCCTGCTGTGAGTCGTTCCGAAAGAGAGACAGAGAGAGAAGAAATGCCGTTGCAATAAAAGAAAAAAAAAAACGCAAAAAGAAGGAATATTTCGCTGTTCCACCGTATTTCCACTTACCACGCAAGTAGTCTTGCACAATTCAGCTGTGTCGTGTGAAACAATGTGTACATATTTCCACATGTTTCGGAAATTGTTCCGCATTGCAACGTGTCTGTTCCTTTCACAGCAATTTGTCCTTGACGACGCGGTATTGCACGAGTCCTTTATCACCTCAAGCGTCTTTTCTTACTTTTTTCTTTCTTTCTTCTGTCAAACGCAAGATGTAGCAAAATCGGTCGCGGGATCGAATCCCGGCCGCGGCGGCTGCATTTCGATGCGATGTTAGTTCATGTTAAAGAACACCAGATGGTCGAAATTTCTAGAACCCTCCACCACGGCGTGCTTCAATCATATGATGGTTTTGGCGCGTAAAAACTCCATCTGTAGTGAAATCATACGCTTAATTCAGTGAAAAAAAATCCTGAAAATGTGCTACCAAGTAATGTGAAAAAGCACAGAAAGGTTTAAAGTACTAACAAGTACAGTTAATGCTGTGACCACTGCTCATTTCTACTGTCACTGTTTGAAACTAAAATCGCAGCTTGAAAAGAAAACAACGCCAATAATTCAATTTGTTATGCTGTTTTCTGTTTGACACAGGCCACCGTGGGAAATGTGTAACATATATCGGCAATTTGAGTGACCGAAGTATCTGCGTTGCTGTTGCTCTCTTTATCTCACTGTCAAAATGAAAATTAAAAGACGACGCTTTTCATGCATTGCTAGAAGAAAAAAATGCATTCAAGCTTACTAAGCTTCTTCACTTCTAAGGAGAACATCACGCAAAGACGTAAGACGAAGAAGAGGAAGGAACAACAGCGATGTTCCTCTTCTTTGTCTCACGTTCCATTAGAAGCATGTACCGACTAATAATATTATCTGGTGCTTTACTTCCCAAAACCACGATATGATTATGAGGGACACCGTAGTGGAGGGCTCCAGAAATTTAGACCATCTGGTGTTCTTTACCATGCACTGACATCGCACAGCACACGGGCCTCTGGCATTTCGCCTCCATCGATATGCGACCGCCGCGGCGGGATCCAACCCGCGGACTTTCGGGTCAGCATCCGAGCACCGCAACCGCTACACCACCGCGGCGGGCCATGTGCCGACTAGCGCAAGCCCTCGCTGTGTTGCGAGCTTTTTCACATTTTTTTGGCATCTGGAAGTTCGGTTATTAATTTGGACGCAAAACTAGTTTTCACTGACTTCGCGCTCGGAAAATCACCCCCGAGGCCACGGTGCCCGAGGCATTCCAGCGAGGAAAAGTTTTCACCACCCTTTGATTATCATCGACATTGGTAAGGCATTGAATTAAAGGGGCACCAAACAGAAAAACGATTTTTCTCGCATTTGTAAACTGCTCCTTAACAATAGCGAAAACACCACGCTTGCTTCAAGAAGACGCTTAGGAGAGAGAAAAGGCGCAAAAGAAAATTCGGGTGGCGACGGAACCTTGAAGCTGCCGCAGCAGTCGCTGTGAAGTCATAGACTTTGACGGCGTCCACTAAGGCCTATAGGATGTCCTAATCGGTAAAAAGTAAGTACTCTGTCTTCTAAGGGAGACAGAGACTCAACACACCCAGTTTCAGGAAATTTCGTTGAGCCAATGTGGCGAAAATACGAAAAAAAGAACACTTCGAAATTCGTGACGTCACCATCGGAGATTTCGGCGAGAAACTTAAAAGGGATACTTTTGACATTTATTTTCTCATCGATAATTGAGCTATGGTGGTTAAATTGACGACACTAGAGTTTTCAGAGGTTAATTTACCCGTATAAACTAATTCATTGTTTCCCTTTAGTGTCCTTTTAAATTGAGTTCTGCGCTTTCACATGCCAGGTTGCGCACAACATGATTATGGGGCATACAGTAGTGGATGACCCTGTAGAAAGATTTTGACCACCTTTTCTTTTTGAACGTGCACCCGATGTACCTATCAAAATGCGGCGGGCGCAGAACCCAGTTTTCAGGAGTGTATAACGCCATGGCCACTGAGCAATCACGGCGCCAAAGGAAAGCTAGGCTGTCATTTGTAGTGTTCAATTGAGTGGTAGTAATTATAAGGTAAAGAGAGAATAAGTTACAGTGAACGAAAAAAAAAAACATAACGAATCCCACAATATTAGCAGTATTTCCTAGAGCATCACACGAGCAATGTGAAAGTAGTGTGTTCGGTCCCCACCAGCGGCGAGTTATTTTTTTTTTGTCTACCTTAACTAATTTTCTTTCAATCTCAAGTTTACTGGACTTCAGCTAAAACCTACAACTAACGCCCTATAGCTTGCCATGGGTTCATTTTCTATTGTCTTCATTACATTGTAGCCAACAAACAAACAGCCTCCTTGATACATTCCCCTTCTTTCGTTCACTGTTACTAAAGCATTTTTAATATAAATCAGATAGTAAATGGACGATGCATGAGCAAGACGTAATTTCTTTTCACTCTGCGGATCTGCCACCAAGGCATGTATAATAAAAAAATAAATAAAATAGGACACCAAGTAGATCGCTGTAAATTCATCAGTGACACACGGAGCACGTGACGAAGACGTCATGGGCCGTGAAAGGGCCAGAAGAGGAAATCGTTTCGGCTCCCCATATAATTAGGCGATAATACACCTTCGTTAGTGACACATCTGTGAGCTTGAAAAATAAACAAAAGCTAACTTTTCATACTTGTGCCTTATGGAACTTTTTAGGAGCAGAAGCGCTTGAATTTCTGCGCAATAGTTCACGTGTATACGTGTTCGATGAGGATGCTGGACAGTTCGCATTATTTTTCCTCAAGAAAGTTTAGTTATCATAGTTCCAGCTTAGTCCCCTACATCATCTTTTTCGTTTTGTGATCCATCTCCTGCCGCTCAGATGTAACATCCGTTAACGTGCACCAACTGGCCAAACAGCCAACCCTGGTCCAAATAAACGCATGGAGCCATGTCTGACACATATGTGCGCGTGCATTACAGGGGACATTAGACTTGAGTAACCCCTACGGGTACGTTGCAGTTTGTGGCAGTCTCTTTGCTTAATTCGCGAGATAACTGCCAAAGAAAATTATCACCTAGGTGGCTTGTCCTTCCAGTATAAGATCGCAACGTACACATACTCGGTGAAGACCTCGGATACATTCGGCAGTAGCATTACTGCGTTGTCTGCAATGCGACCCTTACACCTTCTGCTCGCAACCTTGCATGCAAAGCACTCTTGAGAGGCAGCGTGTTTGCCTAACTGTATACCAAAGAGTCAACGAAGGAGGGTGCTGTTCACAACGCTGTGTTTGCCTTGTCGACGGCGGGCGCCTCTTTTCTTGCCTCACCCCTGCGACTCACGTACGCCAGACTGCGATGATACTTCGCCATACAGGAGTGCAAGGACCACGGTGGAGATAGGAAATCCCGGTGACGTTTGTTCGGTATATGAGCAATTCTGACATCGCAATAGGTGACATATCACTCAGTGTCGGACACGCCATCGCCGTTATCGTGAAGGTGGTATTGTTCGCGATGTACTTTCTATGTTGTTTATTTTCCTTTAATAAAAGGTATCGTACGACAGCTTGTACGAATGGCTGTGTTATTACTCATTTGAGTGGTTCCACCAGCGCGCTACACGTTTGTGCAGAGCAAAATTACAGACCACATTATCCTCTATCTGGTTTTCACATACGAGACTTAGTTCAACCACCTTGTGCTAATGCATTGTAGTACATGTCGGTGGACCTAGTGATTAGCTTTTCACCGTTTTCTCCCCGTTATTAAAGAAGGCGAATACAGTTGAAACTCCATCTAACGAAGTGATGAGCGCGCTCGAATAACTTCGTTAAACCGGGAAGTTCGTAAATCGATGAAGGAATTTTTCGGTCCTTCGAAATCTAAGGTTGTAACGTAGGGACACACGAAAGCTACCACGGCATTTTATTTGCCGCTAACACATGCCTGCGCATGTCCGCGAGGGCAACCCGGACGGAGAACCTCCCACGTCGAGCCTCCCATGTTAAGTCCGTTGTTACGGGCACGGGCCTGGCGCGGCCTTGTCAAATAAAACTAGGGCAGTAGTAGTTAGGGCTGCTAGATGTTTTAATGCGATAGCATTACAATGCATGTACGTCCGAAGAAGAACACGTCTGTGTCAAAATTAGAAGAAGTACCGCATTTTCACTCATTTATTTCAGAAAAAACTTTGTTAAATCGGGTTTAGTTCTATGGTAAATCTGTTAGTTCGAGTTGATGACAACATTGGACCCTATGAGCACCTGCCGGGGACTGAAAATTTCTTCGTTAGATGGAGAAATACTTAAATCGAGTTTCCTTAGATTGAGTCCAAACTGTATAACATATAACATATACATATAACATATACGCGCAATGATAAGCAAATATGCACCTTCCGATGCCGAATAATCAAGTTATACAATCTGTGCCGAGAATGGACTGGTAAGTGTCGATGCTTGTTTCCTTTCATTGTTACTCATCCTATTCCGATGTCTATAATATCGATGAAGCCTACGAACAAACAGACTTTCCAAGTTACACGATTCACATAATTACACATACATTCTCATAAGTAAGTTTTCAGACAGGGTTCTCCGAAAGCGTTCAATTCTGAGCAATTCATGAGTTTTATGCAGTAAACCGCATAAATCTAGTGTATGCGTATATGCTCAAAGATTAGAATCCCAAAATACCCGACTCGGGTCCGAAGCTGCCAAGATAATAAGCTCGTCCTTCGTAAACATCTGTGCTTGACTGTGCATAAACAGGCTGTCAACTCACCGCACAGACCCTCGTAGGCAGGTTGCGGCTTGTGCGGGCAGCTATTCGAACAGCAGGTGCCCTTGGGACAGCGGCTGCACGCCTGACCACTCATGTACACGTGACCTCCGTACTCGTTACCCCTGCGTTGTCGCCAAATGTATTCAGTAAGGTTTAATCGCGCAACCATACGGCACTCCCCCACTGAAAAGTTCCCTATGTCATTCCAACAGCTCCGCAGTTTTCGTACGGAATCCATGTATGGTCCATATGTTTCCGTAATGGTCTTACGGAAACTTGTTGCAATTGTTATTGAAATGACATACGTAATATTTCATTAGGGAATACCTGTCGAATTCCTTGCATTGAACATTCCAGGCAATTACAACTCATTTACCCCACCCGTACGTAACCTCCCACTGCAGACAACTATCGGGACTCTGTGGGTACTGCGCCCCTAGGTGGCGCGATGACTCATTTTACACTTGTAAGAAGAAGCGGCAAGCTGTGAGTCAGCCATTAAATGATTTACCCTTTCTTCTGCATGTTACTCGTTAGGAACTATACGTAAGCGTCTTGCGTGTGGCACTGTAATAGTGGCAGTTGTCAGGGCAACGCTGGGTGAGGGGTTGGCGCTCACAAAAAAATTCGCGTCTCCGCTTGCATAACCTTGATCTGCAGCAGGCGCTGCAACATTAAGGCAAAAAGCTAAACCTGCCCAATGTCAATGAACCGAGAACATCTATATGCTGATCATTCCGCACAGGTCAGCTCAAGTAGGACGAGTGAGCAGTGACCAAATACAATAATTTCTCAAACGACCATATCTCATGCGTCTACACTATAGCTGTGATGCCGCAGAGATGAGTGAGTACAACCTGCCGCAAAATGTTATTAGCGCTTCTTCGTTCAATTGGTAATATGTAGAACGTGATTCGCGACATCCTACCTGGGATTCATGGTTACGCTGTCGTAGTATACCGCTGTAAGCAAAATTAACAAGATAAAACAAACACAAACGCACGCTGGCATGTAGTTGCAGAGGTACAAGCTGTTGCCGGTCTTGGCATAACAGTCTTTCCAGGCACAGCCGACCTTGTTCGATTTGCTCCAGAGAAGCTGCGCAGGACAAACGCCGCAGTTTGACTACGTGAGCGAAACGCGACAATATACATTACGGACACCCGTTGGCGTAAACAATATTGGACAATCGTATAAAAAGTGCATTTATTTCAATATATCCTATACTGTCAGCTTTGATAGCACAACTAGCCGTCACGAGGTCACGAGCACACAAAACGCAAGCACACAAAACAAGAGAAAGAACGGGAGAAAATTATACATTAGTGCTGCGAAAGTCATGCAAGTACAATGCGGTTTTAAATATGTGCCCCTTTAACCGCCAGTTGTTTTGAACATTTTCATAATACCTATATAAGAGCTATTGCATTTCTTCTGCATTATAATTACAAAACATACCGACAATAAACTAGGATTTTGAGAAACACATTAGTTTTACCTTTCAATAATAAACCTCACATCATCTGTCCTTTACTTAGCAGCACGCTTTCTATGTTTCTTTACAGCGAGTCTTTGTTATACGCCAAGGTATATATCATTTCATGATGTTGAATATGATTCGACGCTCTGGTACAGTAGAGTGACAGAAAGTTGAGCTAGCTGGCAAGGATTCTTCTTATATCTATAGTCTTCGGTGTATAGTATATCTATGGTATATCTACAGTTTATCTAAGCCGGGCAGAACGCCGCTGTAACTTCAGCGGCTTGGTCTGCTAATTAGGAAGTGAGGTATAGTACTAGTGAGCTTCTTGTTAGGGAAGGACCACAGAGAAGTCCTTAACCTCGTAGATGATCCCCAGGCGGCCGCACGAGCCGTCCGTGTTTGCGTTAGCGACAAGCGCTCAAGCGCGTTTATGTCTCAAGGCCGAACGTTGTCTATCCGAAGGCCCGATGCGGACGGGAGAGGGTCGTCACTGCCAGTGAAAGCAGGAAGTTGGCCCGCATAGCGGACAATGAAAACGCACGCGTGAGCACGAATATACGAATGCCAGACAGGACGGCTTTCTTTTTTGTTGTGTTTCTGGCGTTTAAGTTGAATTCACGTGCATGCGAACAAACAAACAAACCGAAAAAAACAAAACGTTTTTTTGGGCTAGTTGGTTCATGACTTCTGAAGAAAAATATCGTAGAGCAAAACGACACAGGGAAAGCCAGGCACACTGGACTGGCGCTAACTTCGAACTGTTGTTTTTTGAAGAAGCATGCGGATATAAACACACGGCCCTTGTGTCATTTTGTGCTACGATTTTTTTTCTTCAGAAAACAAACACTCACAGGGTCCCTTGCGCATTCGCCTAGGACGACTCGAAGGCGAAAGCCATCTTTTTCTTCTCAGTAGATGTACTGTCTGCCCCGCCCCCCTCCGAAATATTTCTGCACCTACCGTGGTTTTGCGCTGCCTCCAGGATCGGAGGCATTGCAAGCTTTCTGCACCTCAGCTGGTTTTGCCCTGCTTCCGTGATCGGCACACCTTCGACCAAGCGTCGTCGTTTTGTGATGATGTAATGATGCAGCGTCACCACGTCACGATGACGTGACGCTGACGTCATAATGACGTCACAGTGCTTGGCGATCTGTGACGCCATGATGACGTCGTACGGGGGACGTCATCATGTGATGATGATTTTTGCCTCACTCGTGTTGACGAAGACGCCGCGGGACGCCGCTGACGGTCAATTTTCGCCTTTCACGAGGAATCTAAGGTTTTCGTCTTAAACTGACGGCGCTCTGTCGTGACGGTGCTGGGAATCTGTCTCTTCGACCGTACCAAAGAAAAAAGGTACAACCAAGCAACACGTAGCTTGAAGCGTAGTTCCTGAAGACCTGCCGAACACGTACTGTTGAAGAACTTAGTGTCGCAATAATCGGAGCGACTTGGCTCATGTAAAAGTTGAGAACATTCGACTGTTAGTTTTTTTAATGTATAAACACATTTGGCTTCGGTTTCACAAAAAGGAAGCGTGGCATTCTGTTATCGTTGCCTCATATGTATTTCTAGGGCTTTAAATACGACAATGTATGAAAATAAATAAACAATTTCTACTACAGCGGTTGGCAGGGGCGTAGCCAGAAATTTTTTTCGGGGGGGTTCAACCATACTTTATGTATGTTCGTGCGTGCGTTTGTATGTGTGCGTGTATATATACGCAAGCAAACTTGAAAAATTTCGGGGCGGTTTGAACCCCCCCCCCCCCTTGGCTACGCCCCTGGCGGTTGGTTCTGCACAATCGTGTTTCCATCTCTGCTATTCGCTTTGCACTCTACAGTGAGCGCGTTCTCAATGTCATTCTTGCACCGTCCATCATGCTTAGGCATTCGCGTGCATGAGCCTTTTTCGCACGTAAAACCTTAACAATTACTGTTATTATCACGTGCATATGCCAGTGGCATTTCGCCTTAGCAACAGCAGCCCGGAGGCGTGGGTGCCACCTTACGCAACTGTTGGCTGACAGGCGATGTAATTACCTGGCTGAGCACGGAGACCTTCATGCGCACGGGCATACCGGGGCCGCTGGGCATCACGAAGTCGATGGGAGCCTGGCCCCAGAAGTTAACCGCACGGGTCCAGTTGGCGGGACCAGCCATGGCGTACAAGTTCTGTCCCGGCCTGTTGTCGAGACCTGGAAGGTCGCGGGCGCGCGTCCCGACGATATGTCACGGATGCTTCGTTATTCACATAACATACAGCTTACGCTGGAGGGAAGTTCTCGCAAGACATTTTGGCACAGAAAGGCTCGTGAACACAGTACTTATGTCAGTTTGGTGCTACAGGCACAACAGATTTTAAAGACATTCATATATGTTTCATCCTATACTTAGTACACACACAGCTCATCGACATTCTGTCGTTGACAGGGGTCACACGTATCTTTTGCCGTCGTGGTAAAGACAGCTAGGAGCCACATAGGGGGAGCGAATAATAATATCTGGGGTTTTACGTCCCAAAACCACCTATGATTATGAGAGACGCCGTAGTGGAGGGCTCCGGAAATTTCGACCATCTGGTGTTCTTTAACGTGCACCTAAATCTAAGTACACGGGCCTTTACCATTTCGCCTCCATCGAAATGCGACCACCGCGGCCGGGATCGAATACGCGACTTTCGGGTCAGCAGCCGAGCACCGTAACCGCTATACCACCGCGGCGGACTAGGGGCAGCGAAGCTATCCTTGTTTCATCCTCTGCTGCTGTCTTAAGGCGAAAGCCTTATGCCTCATCAAATGCGAAAATTGACCGTCAACGTCGGCGTCAACACGAGTGAGGCAAGAAAGCCATCACTTGACATCGTCGCTTGGTCAAAGGTGGGCCGATCACGGAGGCAGTGTAAAACCAGGTGAAGTGCAGAAAGCCTGCAATGCCTCCGATCTTGGAGGCAGTGCAAAGCCACGTTAATGCAGAAAGCTATAGTAAGAGCGCGGGGAGGGGGGGCATCAATATATCGACTGAGAAGATGGCTTTCGCCTTCGAGTCCTCTTAGGCGAATGCAAAAGGGACCCTGTGAGTTTTTCCCCCTATCATCTCGCAAAAGCGTTGTCAAATACATACGCTGTGATACAAATACATACACAAATACATACACTGTGATTAATAGTTCACAGGAACTGCTTGTCTTCGATAGCTAAAACTTTACGGGAAACGAGAACTTGGGCAGGACATCAGATGCAGGCAGCATTAACGTACATATTAATATACTAACGAAGTGGAAAAGCTCGCAACAATATTGTGCTTGCAGGAAGCTGCGACCCTAGCGGAGTGTTCAAAACTGCAGATTCGTACGGCGTGAAGAGGGAGAACAGTAGCGAGGTTTAAGACCATTGTTTGAGAAAACGGCGCAACAGAGAAGACGAAAGACTTTTAACTACGCGAACACAAGCGCAGACTAAAGCTTTATTCAAAAGCGCTGACCAAATATATACACGCACGTGGCTACACAAAACAAAGAAAAAGAAAGCCAGCGGAAATCAAAAGGAAAATTAAGATACAAGATTTATTTTATCCTGCAACGCAACCGAAGAAAAACTGATACATTCTTCTTTTCTGATTTTGGTTATGTCATGTCTCGATAACCTCGCGAGCTATCTCGTCATGATGGTTTGCAATATTACTTGTTAGGTTGAACTGGGGCGCGCAGCCGCATTTCTCGCAGTGCTGAGCAATCTGCGATAGGCCATCACACCGTAGGCCAGCCTCATGCTTCTTTAATCTGACATTTACACACCTACCAGTCTGGCCTCAGAGCCGCAGGACAGCGGAAGATTGTGAACCACACCCATGGCACAACTGATAGCTTGAGTTCTGTGCTTTAGACCAAAGCCTACCGTCTCTTTACTTTCTTTGCCTTTGCTCGTTAAGAATTAGAAGAAAATTAAAGCGTACTGCGTCGAATTTTTCACTGTTGCCGACATCGACGACCGCGTGCCCACGACTGTAGCTCTATACTTGCGTGCAGGTAAGGAAATTATCCAGCACATTATTTCAAGGACGTATTACGAAATTTAGGGTAGACCCGTGCTCGAAATGCGAAGCGTGGCACTTTGGCAAAACGAAAAAAGAAAGGAAGAAAGGAGCATTTTAAAGCAAGCAAAAGTAGCTGTAAAGAACGGCTGGAAATGTAATCTTAAGGGATCGTGCAAGGTTCAAGAGAACCAGCGATACCAGCCCGCCTCCACCACCCCTGAGTTCTCGTGTTGACACAGTGCAAACACGACATCAGCGTATCGGCACTGCACGCGTCGATAAGCGAAAACGGTGTCGTGCTTGCCCTTAAAAGGCACGAAGGAAGAGCACACTCGGCTAGATTTAATAAGTTGCGTGCTTGTCAAGCGAGAAACGTATCTCTTCGTAACGCTGCAAGATTTCGGGAGGCCATCTAAGGACTGTATCAATAATTTATTGACAACAAAGGATAACAATGTGCTGTAATCAAAGGCGAGGCCTAGAGCGTGTATTAAAAAAACTTAGAAAGTGATGTCACTTAATATCGCATAAGAAAAAATCTCAGTCAATCTAGAGATAGCGATTTTCCTATAGCAAGGGCGACCAGCTGACGGCAACAAAAGATACTCAAAGAAACCCCCAGAAAACACTCTAAAACATAGTAAGTAAAAACTACATGCTCTGTGAATACGGCCCCGTTAGTACGCTCTTCTGAACCCGTGCATCTTGAACGTGCGACAATACGTCGAAGTCCACAACGTCCTGTACTAATTGCCCAACCACCATTGGCGTAGCCAAGGGGGGTGGGGGGTTCAAGTGGGCCCACTCGCCCCTCCCGAAATTTTCAATTTTGCACGTACATATAGAGGCCCACATGCAAACACACGCACGAACATACATATAGGGTGGTTTAAACTCCTCTCTCCGAAAAAGTTTCTCGCTGAGCCTCTGCTAACGACATATCGCCATTCTTCGCTTGCAGAATTAACAGAGGACTTTCGTTCTGTTCGTAGTAGGCAACTGAAATATAGCCCGACCGCCTCAATCACCCCCCCCCCCCCCCCCCCCTTAAAAAAAAAGGATCCGCACCACGCTAGATTCGGCTAGGCAAAACGGATACTGTTCGTAGTACAAGCTCTCATCTTCTGAACTCGGTGACAACAGGGAATTCGTAAAATCTCAAAGCTCGAAACTGTCAGTTTTTATCGAGTTCGTATTTTATAGTGCGCACAAAATCCATAAGCAGGCATTATATGCACCACTGCACAATATAGAAACAGAACTAAAAATTGGCCGCGTATCTGCGTGCTTCGCTGCAAATGTCGTGTAAAGACGATAGAAGAGGCGCTGTGTGAGATGGACGCCATCTGGCAATATGTCGGGAAACATGAGTGCTGTGTGCGTGCTGTAGTCCCGGCGCAGCAGCAGGCGAAGACGGCGGTGACCAACGCGACCGGCGGGGACGCCAGCCAGCCCGAAAACGCGGTTTGGCGCGAATCGCTGAAGCAGTGAAACGTCCGCACTCAACGAGTACTCTCCACACACTCTTTTATTTACACGTCGCCTGGGTAAAACAGGAACGCCAGAGCGGCGCCCACAACCGGCAGCTGAAGGCCGCCCACAACGCTGCTTTCATTTTTAAATATTTTTTTTAACCTTCTTGGCCTTCTCAAAACTAAAGTTTTTCAACACCAACCATGGCGTTCGTACAGTGCAATACAGAACCGAAACCGAAACACAACAATGAGCTCGTGCGAAGGGCACGGAGGCAGGCAAATTTCAGCGCCATCGATTCCAGCTTGTTGAAACAGCGCTCACTAGACGACGACGAAGTAAAAGAAGGCACACGACAGGCAGCGCCTGTCCTGTGCTTTTTACTTCGTCGTCGCTAGTGAGCGCTGTTCAACAAAGATGAAACGATACCAACGCGCTCAAGCTTCATTCTTATGCATTTTCAGCGCAGCTTAGAAAACTAGGGTCCTTAAAATTACGTATGTATGCATTTTATTGAAGGAACACGCCACCTAATACTTAATAGTGATGTTGCACCTCAGATCTGATGATATTTACTTTTTGATCGACAACGTTCACAAGTATGAACAGCCGTACCAGTTCAAGACGGTGGCCTTGGGCAAGTGGTTCAACTTTGGCCGAGTGGCTGAATCGAGGGACGTGCGACAAACAGAAAGACAGACAGACAGAAAGACAGACCAAAATTTCTGCGTTTAAGTTCCCCAAGAAAGAAATATGGCCAACTCACCGATGTTGCAGCCAATGCAGCAGGCGAACACGCAGTTTCCAAGTGGGTCTTGGCAAGCTCCAGCTTACTGTAGCTCTGCATGCAGCACGCATATAGCTTACATCGCTCAAATTAAGTGGATACAAAGACAAACGGGTTCAGAAGCGTGGTTCAGAGCTTTCAGCAGTAAAAATTAAAAAAAGCCGGTACAACTAACTCGGGTGCTTCCTTGTGTAACAGTCCGGCAGCAGTGCACAAAGCGATCTGACGGCTAAAAACACATCTGCAATTCTGCAGGAAATTTCCACGTGACGCTTCGGTTGCACGCTACAGCAAAACCACCCTTCATCGACGTATGGCCTGCAACGCATCGAGAACCGGCATCTTGACGCCGCTAGCCTGATTGCTGGAACAAGCTATCACGGAGTCGGACGCAGAGGCTGTCAGCTGATTTCGGCTGGCTTTATAAGCGCTGGGATCTCGTCTCCCGCACCGCCGGCAGCAGTGCACAAAGCGATCTGCGGCTAAAACACATCTGAATTCTTTGCAGGAAATTCCACGTGTACGCTTCGGTTGCAGCTACAGCAAAAACCACCCTCATCGAGTATGGCCTGCAACGCATCGAGAACCGGCATCTTGACGCTGCTAGCCTGATTGCTGGAACAAGCTATCACGGAGTCGGCGCAGAAGGCTGTCAGCTGATTCTCGGCTGGCTTTATAAGCGCTGGGATTCTCGTCTCCCGCACAGTCCGGCAGCAGTGCACAAAGCGATCTGACGGCTAAAACACATCTGCAATTCTTTGCAGGTAAGGAAGAGGTCTCCCTCTACTACTTTCCTTGCTTTTTGCACTGCTTCCGGACAAACATTTTGCTTTGAAACTTGTTAGCGGAAGTTCCTATAATGAATAAGGGTGACAAGAAAGAAATCGCAACGTTAATCTCTGATTTTCAACGGGAAGTACGAGCCGAGATAAGGTCACTAAAAGATAGCCTGAAATTTTGCTGCGATACATGTGATGAAGTAAAGGAAATAGGAACCGATATCAAGGCACTAAGAGCGGAAATAAAAGAACTGGTTTCTCAGAACGAAAAACTAAAAGCCGAGAACCATCGGCTTGAAAAGAAAGTTGAAGAACTTGAGCAATATCAAAGAAGTAACAATCTTGAGATAAAGGGTGTACCAGAGGAACTTGACTCAACTGTCGTCGTGAAAAAGATAGGTGAGCTTGTGGGCGAGCCAATATCTGACAATGACATCGACATCTGTCACAGGGTGTCGACGGCAAAAAGGAATGAACGGAACATTGTTGTCAGGCTCATCTCGCGCAACAAACGTAATGCGGTGCTCGCAAAAGCAAAGAAACAGAGGATCCTTTCTAGTCACCTCGATTACGAGGGAGCGGAAAGCGTTATTTATGTTAACGAGCACCTGACGCGACAGAACAAGCAGCTTCTTGGCGCAGCCTTAGCGAAAAAGAAATCTGCCAAATGGAAATTTGTATGGTCAAGTGGAGGAAAAATTCTTGCGCGCAAAGATGAAACGTCTGATGTAATCCGGATAGCAAGCACAATTGATTTAGATCTCATTAGGTAAAGGAAGGAAAAGAGAAGGGAAAGGCGGTTCTTTTTTTTTTCTTTTTTTCCAGGTAACAGCTTTTTCTTTCTTTCTCAGTTCACCATGTCGACTATAGAAACAACAATACCAATAAATAATGATGCCTCCTTTACCATACTACACCAAAATATAAGAAGTATTAGGAACAAGCATGAAGCATTCGATGTCTTTATGAGTTCTCTTCACGCGGACATCGATGCAATACTGTTTACAGAGACATGGCTTTGTAATACTGACATGTCTCCTGAGTTCACTAATTATAGCATAGCACGCTTGGATCGTGCAGGAAGAGGTGGAGGGTTGGCTATACCTCCGGCAGCAATATTGTTTTCAAATGCTTGATGATCTGTCTATGAGTAATGGTGACATAGAGTGCCTAGCAATAGAAACAAATTCTTTTTTACTTGCCGTGGTATATAGACCCCCAACTGGCTATAAGCGGCATTTTCTCAGTCATATGGAACAACTCATGCATGTTTTAATGACATAAAAAAACCCTATTTTATCATGGGTGATGTGAACATTAACATGATGAGTGAAGAGTTGTATGCGCTTGATTTGAAAAACCTTGTAGCATCATATGGATGTCAGAATGCCATTATATCCAACTCGTATTACCCACAATAGCTCCACGTCACTTGACGTGTGTATAACAAACCTAAATAGCTGTGATTACACCTCGGGCATACTGTGCTCAGACTTAAGTGACCACCTACCTATCTACATTTCTACACAAAACCTGCTGCATAAAACTAAACGCCCAAGGCTTGCGCGGTACAGATGCATCAATGACAAATCACTGCTTAAGTTTGCCGAATTAATTGAAAGTGCTGACTGGTCACCTGTGTATGTGCAATGCAATCCAGATAGCGCATATAATACTTTCCTAGTTATCTTCCTTGAGTGCTACGATATTGCTTTCCCGACACAACAGATCAGAACACGAAAGGGTAAGAACAGAAAACCATGGATAAACAGCGACCTCTTGAAACGAATCAAGCAGAAAAACACGCTTTTTCACAGATTTCTTGCTACTAGAGATATTGCAATACTGCGTGAATTCAAGCAATTCCGCAACAAGCTAAATAGTGACACTAGGAAGGCTAAACTTGCCTATTATGAAGCCATCTTTTCACGTATAAAATCAGAACCGGCAAAAATATGGAAACAGGTTAATTCCTTAACTGGGAGAACAGCAGCATCAAATACACCTAAACAAGTAAAAGTCAACAATATCATTCTAGAGGGCAAGGAACTGGCGAACGCGATTAACCAATACTTTGTAAATGTGGCTGTTTGTGATGAAGTGACAACACAATATGAAAATGAAACAAGTAGTTGCTTGAACTCTCTCGTACTGCACGAAGTATTACCAGAGGAAGTCTACCGATATATAAAAGAACTAAGGACAAACGTTGCGAGTGGTTATGATGACGTAAAGGTGGCTCCAGTTAAAGCCGTCGCATCTATACTTAGTCCCGTATTAGCATATCTCATAAATTATTCCTTTCTGATTGGAATCTTCCCAACAAAACTTAAGGTGGCCAAAGTTACACCCATTCATAAAGGTGGCAACACTAGTGAATTAACAAATTATCGTCCGATATCCGTATTACCTGTCTTCTCAAAAATTTATGAAAAATGTATAAATGCGCGCCTTATGAAATATCTTGAGAAATACAACATCTTATCACCGCATCAATATGGTTTTCGCAAAAATAAAACAACGGAAGAGGCACTAATTGATGTAAAAAGCCGCATAATAGAAAATATTGAAAATAAAATGTTCACGTTAGGGTCTTCCTTGACCTGCGTAAAGCGTTCGATTCTGTTGACCATCATATTCTACTGTTGAAATTAAGCTGCTATGGAATTCGAGGAGTAGTCTCTGATTTATTTAAAAGCTACTTATCATCCAGACAACAATTTGTTAGTATAGACAGTGAAAAATCCGAGTATTTAAGCATAAAGAAAGGAGTTCCACAAGGGTCCATTTTAGGCCCCGTACTTTTCCTTTTAATATAAATGATATTACAGAGGTCCAGTATACACCCGAAATTAAAATGTTCGCTGACGACACAAGTATATTTTTCACAGGCTCCACCATTCAGGAAGTAGAAGCTTCAACAAATACATACCTCTCGAAACTTTCAGGTTGGCTAACAAAAAACAAACTAAAATTAAACACGCAAAAAACCAAATTTATTATGTTCAGGCCCATTAACAAGCGCATCAGTGATAATATAGTAATTTCGTTTAACGATCAGCGACTCGAACAAGTCAGCACACAAAAATTCCTGGGAGTCTGGTTTCACGAGCACTTATCATGGACACCGCACGTCAATAGTCTCTTGGCAGATCTAGCTCGTTCTGTAGGGTGCTTGAGTAAGATCGCTTTCCTCCTCCCTTCGTGGCTATCTAAATCATTGTATTATAGCATGTTTTACTCCAAACTTCTATACGGAATGCTTGTATGGGGAACAACAACTAAGACCAATTACGACAGAATACATCTTGCAAAAGCGCATGCTCCGTATAATAGAAAAATATAAAGGTCATCCCAAGGACCTAGACACTCAGCCGCTTTTTCTTAAACATGAAATTCTATCTGTTAGGAAAGTATATAACCTTAAGCTGATGCAACACATTCATAAGCATAAACTACAGGATTCCTTCCCACGCATTGTATCAACAAAATACGGCTTCAGAAATTCTACCCGCAAAACCAAGAAAACACGCACGAACTATGGCAAGCAGGCTATTGATTATAAGATTGTACAATTGCTAAACCTTCACGAATCGAATATAGACTTTACACTGAAAACAAAAAAATTTAAATGTCATCATAAATCATTTCTTCTTTCGACTAACGTCATAGTGGATCCATAGGCATTTACATTTAGAAATACTTGTATACTTAGTTGATTCCTTTTTTTTTCTTTGCTGTGAACAATGATATTAAAACAGAATCGTTTGATTCCAATATTGTTTTCTCTTTATGAAAATTATATTCCGAATGTTATTATGTAGAAAGAAGCCTGTTTCTTGTAAAACATTTTTGTGTATGTATGCAGAAGTAAGCACGTTCTGAATGTATAAATCGTTGTGAATGTATATGTATGAAAAAAAAAACATGAATATGATAGCATAAAACCAAGTAATATCTCATACTACTGAAATGTGTATAATATGTGTATAATATGTCACTTATTTGTATATGTGTATGTTACTGATGTGTAAATGTGTATGATGTGGCACTGACGCAGACTGTATCAGGAGGTCAAGACCTCGTCAGGCTATTTAGCCTTTAGTCTTTGCCTCCCGCAGGGAAATTTTGTATTTTTTTTCCTGCAAAATAAACAATGTTCAATGTTCAAAGAGCATCATTAGAATGACACTGAATGAAAACAATGTTACTTGCATGACAACTGACACCCTGCATTAGGGACATTAGCCATAATTTAACCAACAATGGTCAACGTTAGCCAGTGCTAGTAGCATGCGAGTAAATGCGGTAGGTCTGGGCGCCATAATATAGGACAGAGCTCAGAATCTTGAGGGGGGAGGGGGAACTTCTACATACGTCGTCGCATATAAAATGTTTTGGTCGCAAGCAAACTACATTAGAACCTGTCTGGAACCTGGGTAGGTATGCCTGTTGTAGGAACCTGAATTCTCTGCATTCGTGTGTGTGTGCATAGATGTACCTTTCCTCCCTTTTTGCATGCTGCCTTCTTTTGTGAGCATTAAGAGCTCGCATACAACGTTAAATGAAGGCCATTCCGCGGAGTGCCCAAAGTAATGGTAATGCAGTCTGCCCACCGATAGTGGTTTCTTAACTTTTGTCTTTACATAATTACATTTCGCAGTACGCAGCACTTAATTAGGAGTGCAGAAACTTGAGTACAAGATAATTTATGAGAGATATTGTGTAAGTCAGCTTTTAACACTATAGATAGGAGCATTTATATGGAAAAAAATAACATATGCATTACGCAGCAATAAGAGAATATCTAGGCATGCTGGCTTTATCGAAGGTGGGGAATATACATATTCTGTAAAAACGCCGGCAAGCAAATCATCAGAAAGTCTAGGTTTGCCATTCACAAGGTTCCCAGGAGGATGACGGCGCCATACAATATGGTCGGCAGACTGTTAGCAATAACAGACATACGCATGTTATACGCTTAAAACCTCTAGCGCTTGCGATATTCCCCGTTATTTGTCACTGGCCGTTTCTCAACTGCCTTCGCTTCAATAAAACACGCCATATTAGTGACGACCACAGTATGGTATCGTACTCCTGTAGATATTGTATTAGACCGGTGGTTGCTTTTCGTGTTTGTGTCACGTACATGCCACATTTCTTTAAATGTTGTATTCACAAAATTACACTGCTTTGGACAGCTTAACCCTTTCCGTCTACGGCTGATCTACTGAGATGGGCAACAGCGGGCAAACAAGAAAAGCGTTGGCCATAAAACTAATTTTGGTAAAGTGTACTTGTCTTCGCCAGAAACACCAACAATACTTAAACTCGAGAGGGAACGCCTCCGTGTAGGTCCGATACTGCGGCAAGAAAACTTGCCTTCGTCATGAGGGTAAGGCCCAACTGAAGAAGAAAAATTTACTTGCTGGAATGTGAACCTGGCTGAGGCTTTCCTCCTTGGCCTGCTGTTGATCAGTGCAGAGTGCAAAGAATTGGTGGCAAGTGCAACGCATTTATTTTCAGGCGAAGCTTGTTATGAGTTACAGACTTCACTGGCGGCGGTGTACAAAAAACCCGGCGCAGACAAGCGTAGAGAAAGCGGCCCTCGAGAGATGCGCCGTTCAAATGTGCATTTGTACGCGCCGTTTCCAATAACTGATTCTTCTCGATCATGGGCTAGACGGCGATCTGAGCCGCTTCTGAATGGCAGTATGATCTTTTATCGAGGTCACCTGTCACTTCACGTTGCCACATTTCTTTGCTGCCTGGATATGAACACGACCGTCGTTGTTGCCTGTAGCAACTGAAGTGTTGCGCTGCCAAGCACGTAGATGGAGGTCAAAAGCACGGCACGGAGGAAGGAAACAGATATCAGAGGAAGCAGATAGATAGATAGATAGATAGAAGATAGATAGATAGATAGATAGATAGATAGATAGATAGATAGTAGATAGATAGTAGATAGATAGATAGATAGATAGATAGATAGATAGATAGATAGATAGATAGATAGATAGATAGATAGAGAGATAGATAGATAGATAGATAGATAGATAGATAGCTAGAGTAGATAGATAGATAGTAGGACGGCACGTATACACGCCAAGCTCCCGATAGGGGAAGGACTCCTGTGTTTTTGCATGTCGTGCTTTTTCCCGTGGTTCTGCGAGAACATAGGGTGTTTGCGTTACGACATTGTTTACTTTACAATCACACTGAAGACGCTCACCATCGCTGCATGTCGGAGGCAGGGCCTAGTTCAGCTGGCCTAGGGCCACCGAATTTCGTATATCGTTGTGCAGGGACAACGGTCGCGCGCTCTTCGTCGCTCATTGCCGCGCATCGGACGCTGCAGAGCAGCGCAGCGCGGCGGCTTGCACGAACAGCACGAACAGAGCGGCAGCATCGTCGCGGGCGCCTGCGGCTATCGTCTGTACGATATGCGTAAGAAAAAAATTTATTCAGACTTTCTGCTGCTTGGATTCCGCAAAAAAATTTCTCTTGCGACATCAGCGCACCCGCCAATGACATTCACGCCACCAGCGGGGCGCGTGACAGACATATGGCGCTCTTCACAATTCTTTAGATAGCGAGGATGTCAAATACTGTGAAAGATCCACACGAACGGCTATACAAATGTATCGCGATTGCATACAGTCCATCTATCTTCTGTGCCAGGACGTCTGTCCGTGGCGTAGCGGCAGGCCACCGCTCTTCCGCGTCTCATGGGGTTGTGACTGAAACCAGTAAGCTTAGATGAATTTCTATACCATAGCACAGGCTTTAAAAAGGAGCAGTGGGCGGCACATCTCAACAGCTCGGACCCGGAAACGCAATCCGCTCCTTCTTCTCTCTTCATTAATCTAGATTTTTTTTCAAACATACTGTATATTTCTTGACTTCTCCAAAACATTCCACAACGGACTACTACTTCGTGGACTATGAGCTCTAAACATTGGCCGTATTGTAATTAATTGGATCTGCGCCATAACCTTCCTCGTTATCCACGAACGGTCCTTGTCTAGAAGTTCCCTCTACTGACAGCGACCCATCATAGCTGCCCGCTTAGCCCCCTCGGCTACAAATGTAGATGTAACATTCCTTGCCCGCCAACACAGCCATGTCTTCAAAGCGGTCCTGTACTACCCTGAGACATCTGGCTATTCTGAACAGCCGGTTGGATAGGCCTCTGTCCCTCACCAGGACTTGAGAGCGCTATTCTCTACCTATTCCTGTCTACTATACCTCTTGCAATCTTTTCTCCACCAATCTCTTCCACGTATATTCCGAACCGAACTCCCATCAAGGGCCGGTGAAATAGCATTGTTTCTCCCCCTGTTTCACTCTCATTTTACCTTGTGCTGAACCAAACCTAGAACTAACATTGTGGTCAGCGATATCTTTTACATATCGTAATAAATTTCCGAAATCTTCATTATACCATGTAAGCTAAAGCTCTAATGAAAGATAAAACATGCCTAAAACAGTGCGCTTAAATGTCTGCTTTATAACAATGTACGCGCTTATAGGCGTGCGCAGGATTCCCCTTGGGGTGGGGGGGCGAATGTTTATCGCAGCGCCCCCTCCCCCTATTAAGTCAAAGTATGGGGGCAGGCCATTGCCCCTCCCTTCTTAGGTTACTCTCTCGCGCTTTTAGTGCAGGCCTGTGCACACACTAAAGGTACTAAACACAAATAGCCGTACCTACAAGCCGAAACAGCCCATCTTACTTGGTAGATAAAGAGTGTCTTTATACACACAAAGAGCGCGGACTGCACGTGTGCCAGATACTTCTAAAAGCTCTAGCCATGACCCTAGCCACCGAGCATGTACCGCGCATGCTCTGGTGAGCGGAACACGCGATAGCGGCGGCGGCACGTTCATAATATTGCTATAGCTATGATAAGTACCATTTACGACACAAACACGCTATATAACAAGTTGCAGAATTATGAACGCTGAATTCACTCCCCTCACTATACAACACTATACAAGTTGCGCCCTGATGCACGCCTTTCTCTCTTTTCCCCACCCCAAACACAAAATAAAAGGAAAGCTTGAAATGCTGCTTCGGAGGTACTGTCAAGCTTCTTGGTTGTAATACACGACCTTTAGAACAGAGCGCAAAGTTTAGGAACACGCACAAACAATGACAATACAATACAGGCGCTGAACAAACATCGGATAAGGCGGCAATAGGCTAGTTGGTACGTCTCATGCTTGTGATGCGCTGCAGGTTACACTGACCAAAAAAACGAGGAAAGAACTCAGGGTGATGAGCAAACTCACTACTACTATATTTCGATCATGGACAGCGTCATGTACGAGAAAGAAAGGACACGAAAGAGGGGGGGGGGATTCAGTGATAGACAGAACACAAAAATAAGAACAAAAAACCATATCAGGCTTAAAAATGTAACCTGACACCAAAGTTTTGGTGCGATCTTTCGATCGCCCTCTCTCAAAAAGAAATAGCTTTTTGAAGGAACCGTGTCACCGCATACGTGATTCTGACAAGTTGGCGGCGACTTGTTTGAAGCCCGATAGTTTTTTTCTTGTCCTTATTTTTGGTGTTCTACTGTCTTCACTGTTCAACGTCATGAATTCCCCCTCCCCCCCCTCTTTTCGTGTTTATTTCTTCTCGCACGTAAATAAGGCTGTCATGATCGAAATAAAGTAATTGTGAATTGCGTGTCACGTGCGTGTTCCTCGTTTTTTTGGTCCGTGTCTACCTGCAGCGCATCACAAGCATGGAAACATCGGATATTCCGACGTCCACACTCCGGTCGCGTGTGTAGGTGGCGCGGTGTAAACTTTGTCTTTACATGACCCCGACATAGCACCTTGACAGTTTTACAGAAGCATAGATGTGAACGAATAGAAAATCCTGAACCAGCACCCCCTCCCCCCTCCTCCCATCGCCCCCCTCTCCCTCCAGCGCATTATCTAGCGCCCGAACCTCCTGTCGTCGTTGTAGACGCTCACTAAATCTGAAGAGATTTTTGGCTTACGTGTCCTGGAAGCTGGAGAGTACCAGGCGGCCTGAACTGAACATCGCGCCTCCGAGAACAGAACGGTGCCGTCGGTTTCCAGTTCCAAGCTCAGAGCTAGAGTGAGCGCAGCTTTCGCGACAGCTTCCAGCTTCGCACACGGCCAGAATTTGTCATTTGTATAAAAGTACACGGGAGCTGATCATAGCGGTGGCA
Organism: Rhipicephalus sanguineus; assembly: GCF_013339695.2. Taxonomy (NCBI): domain Eukaryota; kingdom Metazoa; phylum Arthropoda; class Arachnida; order Ixodida; family Ixodidae; genus Rhipicephalus; species Rhipicephalus sanguineus. Next base: position 89,341,204 of record NC_051180.1, on the reverse strand, counting down.
GCGCGTCCCCGGCACAGTCTACTGAGGCGATGATGATGATGATAATGATGAGCCTCAAGCGTGGTATGTACCCAGAGACGTGCTACGACGACGTATTTCCCAGCAACAGAAACTAGCTTCTCGAGCCTACTCTGAATGAATTGCTAAAATATCGTTTGAATCCGCCAGAGGCGTAGGCAGAAATTTTGTTCAGGGGGGCACCTCCTTGATTCGAAGTGGGGGCCGGGCAGGCAGATGTGGTCAAGTGTCATTTGGGCTCTGTATGCCACAGCAAAGAAAAAAATTCAGGGGGACGGGGGGACGGGCCCGGTGTGCCCCCCCCCCCTGGCTACGCCACTGGAATCAGCGCCATAACGACGTCATTATAGCCACTGACCCTTCACGATAAGAGGAAAACTTGTGGTGAAAAGACAGCTAGCCTTTAACTACGTCATTAGTTTAGACTTGCTCTGTCATTGTAGTCCTCTCTCACTGCTCCCGGTGAATGGCATACGTAAGGAACTTTACACTTAGTGGTCCCAAGACATTTGCAGGGTCTTGGTTTAGTTCATGTACCTGAATACCAGGTCTATTTCTAACGAAATGGTAGACACTGTGTGGCTAATCCCGCTGGAAAGCCATGTGTTTTATTAGCTTCAAACGACGACTCTGATATTACTGCGGTCAAATTGAGAAGGCGCACCACTTAGGCGTCAACATCATCAAGTCTGACATGTTCCAGTGACTCGCTACACGTACGATCCCCTTGGAGTAAGAGTTTTGCAAAATACGAACGATAGAAGCCACATCGGCGAGAGTGCAATGTGGAATTCGAACCCCCCCAAAAAAATTTTCACTCACCATATCTGGTCTGACAATTTCTCTTTTGCGCCTCGTTTGCAACGAGTTCGAAACAATCGCTCCTTACTTATTGGGCTGCCGGAGTATTTTTTCTCAGTTGTTCTTTTCTTTTTTTCATATTATACTGCTACAGCTCCGCCTGCCGTTAAAGCTCCCGCGCTGCTGTCTTTGGGGCTTATCTGCGCTAGGACACTCGCAAGATGATGTATGCATCTCCGTCGACAAATTCACTTGTGGTTCAAGCCATTTTCATTGCAAACTTGGCTATGTGCCCGTGGTCTCCTTAAATCTCTTATCCCGTTATCTCTTTTATATGTCATAAATCCGACTTGGAAATCTATGCCTTCTAATTGATTTCACTTATTTATCATAACTACAAACTCCCAAAAATGTATTTCTCTAACCAACCAATCTCTCTCAGTGGGTCGGTGGCACCATGTTTTTCATCATCATCACATCATTATCTTCGTATTCATCGTCATCCTCGAATGGATGTAGAAACAACAGAGGGCCTATCGTCGGACCTCGAGAAACACGCCATAAATTTTAAGAAGGTATGAAAGTAACAAGACAGCTGTCGCGTCCTTATTTTTTTTTTTTTTGTGCGCTCCGTTTTCGCATTCGTAGCTGACATTTCCGAAGTTTGCAGTGAGTCATTACAAGCTGCAACCATTTTCCATGCTTTCTAACTGTAAATTCCATACCATATGAAAAAGTCCAGTCCTGCCAACGCGATCAAAGGGAATTTCAATGTCCAAAGTCACGTAGTCGAACGAGTTCCTTCGAGCTGTCGAGAAAGCCATGGTGATAAGTCCTTAGCCGGAGTCACTGTCCGCAGTGCTCCGTATTGATGTCTTTGCTTATAGAAGTTCAGTTTTCACAGACGTATTTCACAGCGAAGTCCATGCAATGGAGCACGGATGTATTAACAGCAATATCTCCAGATGTATGGATAGTGATGACGTGGCACTTGACTGTTTTGACTGGAGCGCGTATGTTAAGACTGCGACTACTGAGAAGAATTTGCCGAATACACCACAACATCCAAGACGATCGTCGAGCATGTAGTGCACCGAGTGAGAGAGAACTTGCATAAAATGCACAGCAGAGCTCTATTCTTTCTGCTCCAAGACAAAATTAAAGAACAACCCACAAGCCTTAGTGCGCTTCTGGCTTCGATAGCATTGCATTGTTTCATAGAATAAGTTAATTCAGCTAAAAATGGCTAAATTAAGTGAAACAAAAAGGACGAAAGGAAAGTTGCCCGCACTCATAGTTGTTTGTCAGTTAGTTGAAAGCCTGCGCGCACTCTTTTTCTTTTCAGCCCATGAACGTGATATCTCTGTACTCTTAACGCTAGCCGCTTGTTAGAAGTTCTAATAAGCTTCTTCAAGTGGTAAAAAAAAGGGCGAAGCTTGCACGAAGCCGCGCAAGGCTTGACATAGCGAAACTGGACGATTCTGAAGATCAGTCTGGTTGCTTCTAGGTTGTTTCTAGGCCTTAGCTAGGTGATGCAGGTTGTTTTATAGGTTGCTTCTAGGTCGTTGCTAGGCTTTAGCTAGCTGATGCTAGGTTGTTTCTACGTTAATTCTGAGCGCAGAGAGGTTCGAGTAAAACCAGAGACAGTCAAAGACACGACACGGATGTCCAAACTTCAGAGACCGAAACTCGCGCTGAACCAAGCGTTCACCGCTCTCATAGATCTACCGGCATGTCGTTGTTGGCGTAGGCCTTCCATCGCTTCGGGCTCTTCTCGCCGTCGAGGTTCTCTTTCCCTTTCCCTCGTGTTAAGCTAGCTGTTGCCTTCTTCCTTTTTAGTGGAGCAGTGATGAGGTAGTGGATTTACCCAATTTCTGTGGCACATACCCGTTTATGAGGATAGTTTTCTGGTAGGCCGCAAACATTTCTGTGGCACATACCCGTTTGTTGAATTCAAGCAAAATACCTCTGAACGCACGGCACTTTGCTTCCCATATAGGCCTCCTCTGCTCGGCTTTTTTTTAATAATCCACCAAATCGGCTGCAATGCATTTCGCGCAAGTTGCACAAGATTTCTCAGCATTACTTCACCGTAAAATCTAAAAACAAATAATAATTAGCGAGCTAAACAGATTTTGAAAAAAAAACACTTAAGGACAAGATTACATCCCAAATTTACAACCATGTCCGAAGATTGACCTCTTACCTTCTCGCATAAGCAATCGGCGTCGCATTAAAGACCAGCTTTGGTAGTTCAAGAGCAGATGCTTCTAGTACAGCTACTAGGAATCGTTCAATAAGCTCAGTTTAATATACGACAAGAAATTTCGTTTCCTCGGATAATTTTTTTTTTTTTTTTTCCGCTCCCTTTTCAACATAATACCAATGAATCTGAGAGTAACACCGTAGACGTATATTTAAACCACATATATAGTAATCATACGTGCTTTTTGTCTGAAGACCAGTACGTCACAGTGCAAAGCCACTACCATATATTTTCGTACCTCTTGATGACTACTTGTCCAGCAGAGCTCGTACGGAACTTCATGCTTCCTTCTTCGCCCCTGTGATTTCGTGAAATAAAAAAAGGGAGGGAAGGCGGAGGGGAGGGGGTGGATCACGCGTAGTGGCGCCACACCTTCAACTTCCATTGACGTGTTTCTTTACATTTGTCGTGGAATCTCCCAACCCCATAACAATGACGGAAATAAAGAAACTTCGTTATGTGAGTGATGCCGCCTGCTTTTGTTTGTCCACGGCGTTCGTGGTCGGTTTTCGTATTTCGCTTCATCTGCTCGCAGTTCAAACACTACCCGCTGAGTCTGCGAAAATCTGAGAGCGCGCGCCAGACGTTCTACGCAGATCTTGGCCTACTTACAATAAAAAAAAAGACATGGTTTTAAGTAATGTCTTCATTGTTCCAGGGACCACTTGATGCAGATGTCGTTTTCTTAAGTGTAATGTGAGACGGGAACACAATACTTCTTTCATTGATAACTAACCCCGGTTTCACCTATTACGCTCCTGGGATAAAGGACAATAGGTTTATCGTCTAACAAGAGTTCGGCTAAGCGACATATGTCGCTGCGTGAAGAACAGCCCTCTCATTTGACTGCAGGAACTCCTATTTGACTGCGACTGCCACACACTTGTAGACTTGCACAGGCCTACAAATAAGCCGTGTTCGCCACCTCCGTGCAACGGGCCTCAGGCCTGGCCGACCAGCCGACCTCGACCACTGGATCCGCGGACCTTACCACCGTTCATTAGACTTTATACACAAGCAAATATCATGTGTATTTTTGGTACCACGAATTACTATGCATAAGGGCAGGCGTTCGAATAAAAAAATGCGAGTTTTATGACAGTGCCTAGGAGTGTCAAAGAGGTTCTTATGAAATCATTTTGCGATGGGGAGTGGGTAGATTACGGTTGCATAGTTATTATTAGGGATGAAGGGCGTTGTGAATAACTGGTGCCCTATGTTTTTAATGCGTTGGTGTTATCAAAGCAAAATGGTCAAACTTTTCAAGGTTTGTTTTGAAGCCGACCAGCTGTACGTTCGCGGCTGGATTACAGCATTTAATCGGATTATACCCGCACTGTTGGCTAATACTATCTATTGTTTGCTAGTGTTGGCTCTTGTTAGCTAGTGTTTGCTGCTATTGGAAATCAAGGTAATTAAAGTTAACGCTAGCTCATTTCATACGCATTCACCGCTGAATCGGTATTGAATTTTCAGTGTGGCCTTCGACGACACAGAAGTGACACCTGTGGGATCTCTTCCCGGGCCGTAACAGTAGTTTGCGATCCCGCCTTCAGCTTGCAGCTCCAGAATTGCTTTTCTATTATGAAACTTTAGGCGAGATCATACGATAACTGCGGATTAATGACTCTAAACTCAAAACAAGTGCCATAGATAGCTATCTCTGCAAAACGAAAGTGCGTATATATTTTTATTATTTCAGCGTCAACATACGCGGCTGCTTTTCGCAGAAACAGGATTCCGCAAGACGATGCCATTCACCCATTTGAGCGGGCGAAATTGCAGTCGGGCCTTTGGAGTTTGCATCCGAACGCGTCAGCGAAGCTAGGCAGCCTTAGCAAGGCGGCCGTCTCGCAGCTGCCTTCAACGGCCAGCCCACGCTTCCGGCAGTCCTGCGTGATAGCGGCAGCGCTCGCAAAAGACAGCACTGATCCGACACTTGAAGAAGCAAGCACGACAGCTTATTTTTACTCGCAGCGTTACCTTATCCGCTACGGTGTTGCCCTGTCAAGCACAGACTCTAGCTTTCCGCAGGTGTTAGTGCAGTGATCGTGAGATATGCATACTTTTAACGAGTGGCACAGGGCGGAAAAACAGGAAAAGACGACAACAGAGACAGAGTGCAAAGAGTCTTTTCACTCTGTCTCTGTTGTCGTCCTTTCCCGTTTTTTCCGCGCTGTGCCACTCGTCGATATGACCAACTAGCCAGACAGCAACCATCCTTGCGTGCTTTTGCTGCGTGCTGTTGTTTCCATGTCACTCCTTTTTATTTTTACATTTTTCTTCCTAGGGATGAATAACGATGCCTACTCCTCTGGCCCTGATTCTGTGAAATTTCCATATGTATGTTTTTAATTATAATCTCGTAGCGGTTTCTACATCCACTGTGTATTCGTTATAGAATTTGAGGGCCCGTATTTTTCTGGACGCCCGTTTCAACGACTAGTTGTTCCCGTTGCATTTGCCCAATGATTGACGCTCGGCTGAAAGCCTGCGCGGTGGGGCCTAGGACTCGACTGAGGGTAAATTTCTTTAACCCACTAACCCCCTAACTTTGTGGTAGTTGAGCCCTTGAAACAGTTGCCAGCTCTACTTCTAGTAAATTCACACAAGGCTCACCACACACACCATAAAAACAACAAAAAACACGCTAGGTCGCGGTTTGAGACCAGGTTCGCGAGCCAAGGTTGTGATTCGAAGGGACTAAATGCCAAACGCTCGCATTTCAAAGCTTAGTTGCACGTTAGATAGCACCAGATGGCCAAATTACATCGGTTTCACCCATCATACGGCGGCTTAATAATCAGATAGTGGTCCTGCAACGTATATATAACCACCAAACATTTTGTGTTTGCATTAATTTTAATTTTCTAATGCAGAACTAGTATGCATAGATCAACAAAGCGAACAAGAATCACTCAGATTCACTGTCAAAATTGTTAGTTTAAAATGATAACTCCGAATTGTGAATCTAGCGACTCTTTAGGCGATATTGTGTCACAGAAAACAAAATGACATGAAAACACAACGACAGCAGCAAGCACGATCGTCATCGCACGTTTAGCTCTTTCTAAGATAGCAAAACGCCTTGGCTAATACGTCCAGTATCAAGGATTGGCTGCAGTTCTCTTTCGCGAAAATTTCATCGTAATTCGACCTTGTAAATTCGTGCTGCGTCGTCTCTCACCCAAGCGACATAATTAATCTGTCCCCCTTATTTTTACGTCGCTACCGGGATCGTTACCTTAATTCCGCATCCATGGTGAACAACTGCCTCCACGGAGTCAGGTGCAAGTGCATAGGCAGCCACATGGCTGCGCTGGAGTTGAGCGTGAGGTCGGACTGTAAGCCGTCTGCGACGCACTGGTACGCCAGCAGGTTCTCAGGTACGCTTGTCGCCTTCGAACCAGCTGGTTGGGAACACTCTCTCGGCCACTTACCAGTGCTGGACAGCCTGAAGAAAAAAAAAAACTTGCCCCAGTTTCACCCAGTGTGAAATCTGCAGAAACAGCGGTTCTCCTGTGAATCACGCATAGGTGGGCGGGTTGGTTGGGTTCAAAATGAAGGGACAAGGGGCAGCGCTAAGACAAACACAAAGGACGAGATGAAGACAGGACATGCGCTGCGTTGAGTACAGTGCATGTCCTGTATTCATCTCGTCCTTTGTGTTCGTCTTAACCCTTGCATCATTATCTGTTGTGGTTACTTTGTGTTTTTTTTAACACGAAAGTGTTTTATGCCGGGGTCCACCACGGCTCCACTGACGCATTTACGTCACGGATATGACGTTATAAATATAAAGACTAACATATGGCAAAGAGAAACTAGAAGAAAAGTTCCGTCACCGGGAGTCGAACTTACAATCCCTCGATCCCCAGCGCGAAACGACTCCGCCACAGACGGCACGTTCTTCGACATACTAACGGCGTGCTATTTATATACACCATTTGACGGTGGCTGTACTCAGAGATCGCGGTACATCAGCTTGTTTTCGTTACCACTAGCGAGATGGCGCGAAGGGCTCGAACGCAGAACGGCTCGCGTCGCCTCACGCGTTGAGATGAGCGGGCGCCTTTATAGGGCGTGGTCGCTCCTGCGCGCGCGCTTATCTGGTACGTCTTGCGCTGTCACCGCAAGTTTGCGCTGAAGTTACAGAGAGCACGAAGGTCGTTTCGCTCACTGCAGCGGCCGCTTTTGCGAAAGGAGCGCGCTGCTCACCAACAAATAAGTTACAACTGTGACAGTTCGCGCTCATCCACACTGTGTATACTTGTGCGTTCGTTTCGTGCGTCCTCCTTTGTTGACCAGCGCGCTTTAACTATCGAGCTGTGACAGTTGTTAGTTCGCGCTCATCCTCTGTATGTTCGTTCCACACGTCCTTTCTGCTTGTGCAGCGCGTGGCAAGTTTCGAGCTGCTTGCCGTTCTTCACGTGACATTACAACTTGTTGCTATAGTATTCATTCCTTCGCCCTTGGGGCGAAACAATCCACAACAAACGCTCAACTACGTCTGTGAAGACACGTTTTACTTTCGTGTTATACCGATTCCAATGACAGAAGGATAAACCATGTTTTTTTTGTGATTTTGTGTGGGTGCCTGATCAGGGTTGCCGTTGGTGGCTGCTTTGCGCCAAATTGGCTACTGTGCGACCTAATTTGGCGGTGAAAAATTGAGCTTGGTTCCGTGGCTATATTCTGGCTACTTCTGAACTTCTGTTTTGGTGCACCAAGTAGCCAATTTTCTTATTATTTGCAGATAGAATACAATGCTTCTAAGCCCCCACCAGGATGATGGTGCGCATCGAGACAACACAACGCAACGCGCTGCACACCTGAAGTACGGAGTGGCGAAGTTGCGTGCGTGTTGGCAAACGCGTGGCTCGCGCTCTTTTCACGCTGCCGGCTATTTATGCTGATGCTACGCGCTATTTAATTTGATGCACAGCGAATGTTTTAGAGTGAACTTAACAAAAACAGAGATCCGCCACAAAGTGAGGCTGGGCTGTTCATATTCAACAAGGTTCATTATACGAAGCTGTGCTGGCATTATGTAAACTGTACTAAAAAATTCGGTGTACCGCTTCAAGGAAGGACTCCTTCAATTTCATGTTCTTACTGACTTCTTGAGTGGAATGTTCCAAAATTTCTGTGCATATGCGAAGAACTATATCCATTCTACATAAAATATACGCAGGCGAATTCAGTTTATTAAAATGTATGCATTCCTTTTGCAAGTTATCTGTGGCTTGAAGAGCAAGCAAGAAGAAAAAATGTGCTCTTATTGATATGGTTCTGTTTATTAGAAATAGTACTCATCGTTCAATAATAAAAACTCTACTCGTCATACCCCTGTTTCTGTTATGTTATGTTCTGTTCGATTTGCGACACATTTGGCGATAAAGTTAAATGGAATGGCTACTTCAGCTACTTTTGCTTGAGTTCTGGCTCCTTTTCAAATCCACGCAACGGCAACACTGCCTGTGATTACGTTATTTGTAGAGATGCACGGAAAAGGACGCATGTCAGCCCCTGCCATTCCCGCCCCTACTACGTGACTTTGCGCCCTATTCACGCTCGATCCGCTCTACCCCAGTTCAGTGTGCTGTTACCGCTTCGTCCGCGAGAGAGGCAGTTACGCCATCTATGGTGTATCTGGGAACCGGAGCGTGACAAGCGACGCGGACACTCATCTGTCGTCAGACCCAGCCCTGCCTGTTAAAGCGAGACATGAACTCTCACTGATGTGCCCCTTCTGCGTTGACCTAATCGTGGTGGCGACGCTCTGGAACAACCCCCGGGACCTGTCAACGCCTTAGCGAGCTGTTCACCACCCCCCTAACTCTCACGACGGTTGGTGGTTGATGAAATTAAAAAATATGCAGGCTGACTGACACGCACTTAATCTTCGCCCTTGTGTGTATGTCTATTATTAAAATGTACGGGCCTCAAAAGCACAAGAAAACTGCTAAACTTCACATGCACCCTAATAACTGAGTTCAAAAAATTTCGTTTCCAACGAGGTGATACGTTTTACAATGCCATGATCCAGAATTTGATCAGATATAAGCAGCTCAACTGCGACACTTCTGCGCTTTGCGACGCCTCATTCGACCGTTTGCACTTAGCTACGTAGGTGCTCACAGCGAGTACTAGCGAGTGAGGCAATCGAGTGAGACGGAACGGGTGTCACGAAATCGTAGTGCTCCGCTCCCATGTGCCCACCTTCTGCTTCATGACGCATGATGCGGTACCTTCGTCATAATCTAATCCAAAATTGGCTATATAAAAGCTCTCGTGCTACATCAGTACCCTTCAAATGTTTCATTATTAACGCATTCTTTGTTAGAGAAGGCAGACTCAAAACGGCAGTATTTAGTACGGTACCTCTGGATGAAGCGCTTGGCGATCATGTGACCGATGGCACCGTGCTTGAAGGCGTCCACGGCGTCGTATCGGTACATGACGTGAACGACGGCCGCGGGCAAGGCAACATATGACCCGTCTCGAGATACTACGGTGTCCAGTACGAACGGGTCGAAGGAAACGTCGGACAGATTTAGATGAGTACTCCTCCTCTGGGCGGCTACCAGCCAATCCGACAAGAATACGCCGAAGCCTGCGTGGAAGAAAAGAGATAAGTGCGCACATTATAATTTTACCACGCAAGGAACCAATTGCGCTCGTAATTGGTTCTCGAAAGGGGTTCCATATATGGACTCCGAGATAACTGCGCCTCTCTTGTTTTCCAGCGTTCCCTCCTCGCCTGCCGTTCCCTCACAACGAGACTGTTCACACGTTCCAACGATTGCGATAGCGTTCCTAATCCCTTTCTCGCTGTTCCACTGAAAAGAAAAGAATGAGGAAGAAAACTGGGCCAGCTACGCACTCGTGGTGCGAATGCTGAGGAAACAGCGGAGCTGGTGGCCTTTCCCTCCTCCTCACCCTCACTTCGCTTTACCATCCCTTGCTATACTATACTAGCGCGGCTATGCTATGCTTTACCCTCGCCCTTCCTCTTTCCCCTCCTCCTCGCCCTCACTTGCGTTTCCCACCCCCTTGCTATACTATACTATAGAAGGCTATGTTATGCTTTACCATCTCCCCTCCTACTTTCCCGCCTTCCCATTCTCACCTCATGCTCACCTTCACTTCCCTTTCCAAGCCCTTGCTCTACTATACTATACATGGCTATGCTGTGCTTCCACTTCGCCTAGCACAGCTGCGCCGAGTTTTGAGCGGTCGCTGGGCACGGCTGGAACCAAAGCTTAAACAGCTGCGCTGTTAAGAGAACATCGCGCGTCATAAACGGATTATAATTTGTGGCACCTGCCATGGTAGCTTAAAAGGATGAGGTGCCGCGCTGCTAAGGTCAGGGTCCCGGGCTCGATTTCCGACCACGGCGGTCGCATTTTGATCCGGGAGACGTTCAATAGCAAACACACGTGCAATTAGATTTTGATGCGTGTTAAAAAAACCTCAGGTGGTCAAAATTAATCCGCAGCTCCACACTACGATGTGCCTCGTAATCATTTCGCCATTTTTGTCACGTAAAACCCCAGAAATAATTATTAGTTTTCTTGTCTTGTGGTACAGTCCTTAAATGTTGTTAGTTATTCAATCTCTTCTTGTGTTTCTAATACACTAAGGTGAATTAATACATCGACATTCGAACTTCCTCATAAAAGGTAAGTTCATTTGTTTCCTAGTCAGTGAATGCGCTTGGTTCTCCCACATGTTATTTGTCTAGGATGGTTAAACCTTCAGGTGACCTTGAATCGATCATTATTTCGAGATTGTGCATATATACCCGCTAAAGGCCAAGCGTGAAAAGTGAGGAATTTGGAAAGAGATTCGTAGAGTAGTGGTTCTCAGCCATGGATATTTCGGGGACCCATTGTGGACTGGGGAAGTGATGAGGGACTCCTTGCAGTGAGAGCAAAGGGGGCGGGGGAGTGGGGGCATAAGTTAACACAACATGCAGCGTGAAATATGTGACTTTTATTTCCCCCTGGCAAAGAATGGTCAAAATAAAGTGCCACACCAATTCGATCTCAACAGCATGTCAATGAGTTGTGCGGTCTGCAGCCACATTAACCTGTTTCTAGCTATGTTTGCTCTTCAAATATGCAAGCCTAGAAAAAGCATGCTCGCGTGTATATGTTGCAGAAAACTACACCGAAAGCTTTAAAACCATCGCGTGGAGAAGGGGAAACGTAAATCAGTTCCGCCGCAACGCACAAGGGTCATGCGGTAAAGCATACCAAAAATCAGAAGGCACCACTCTCACGGGACATAGTGCGTCGCCAAAAAAACGCATTTTTTGTTGTTGTTTTTCGAAGATTGATCTTCGCGGACCCCCCAAAATGGCTTTGGCGGCCCCCCTGGGGTCTGCGGACCCCAATTTGAGAACCACTGTCGTAGACCCATTGATACGAGGATACATTGTGTAGCGAAGCCGTAGGTGCTTCACATTATTGGCTACTCCGTAGCCATTTGTGACTGATAGCGCAGGAGGTCTCTCCGCCAATTTTCATGCATAGCGCCAACTGTCGCGATTTCTCATTGGGAGAAACGAAGCCCGCTGTGTACTACTTCACGGACGGGTTCGGTGCCGCCATACTGAACTGTTAACCTTGCCGTTTTGTATCTTTAACCACTAAACGAAGAGTGCTACGGTTAAACGCATACCCGTGAAAACGGTTTGGTTGCTGCATTCGACTTTTCATGACATTATTAATTCACGTCACGACGTACAAAAATGAGGAAAACATTCGTTTCACAGCCCAAGATGGGCGGCACAACCCCATGCATGAATGTAAGATGGTCGACAGAGCGAATTACTTTTACTCTTGCACCTACGTTTGGAGCAAGCGTACATAAGCATGACATAAGTCATCATTTGTCTGCGTGACCAGCGAAGGGGACTAGGGTTTGGTTACGTCACAGGTAATGGCTAGAGAACACTGGCGGTCAGCATGCGAAAGGACAGGCCGGATTCTATCGTGGCGATCGCTGCACCTGTGCCCGCCGTCACAAAGTTTCTTCATAGTACACTAGAGGGAAATTATGGCGCTAGTGTCTATGGGAGCTGCAACGCATGACGCTTCAGCCAGCATGGGATTTGCCTAGACTTCGTTCTTTCGTCTCCGTGTGGCTCCGTGCGGCCCGCAGCTGTTTTGACGCAAGAACTTCACCACAATTTCAGCAGTCCCACTTCACGACCTTGACCCTTTTAGGACCACCAATTCAAATTAGCTCACGAAGTTCGCAACGACACTTGTTCTATACGAAAGAAAAGTCAAAACACAAGATTAAACAAATTGATAAGTGCGTTCGAAGCCACAAGCACGAAGAATAGGCAAATCCTTCAGCCATCATTTCAATGGTGGCTAAACGATCGCAGCGACACAGTTCCCTCTAGTAAATATTGTAAAAAAAAAAAACTATGCACGCAGTTTCTCTAAAGATGGCTCCCGCGTGCAAGCGATAAAAATTCTTGTCTATAAACGGAGATGGTCGTGAATCCTCACTTAAATTATGCACCGGATACACGTTGTATTTCTGGTCCATCTTGAGGTCCGTGTCTTCGCTGGCAGGGTAGCCGACGATCACGCTCATACTGGGCGGGCTTGAATACGGGTCCGGAAGTTTGCGCAGCCAGGACGAGGCGTTTTTGGCAACGCAGTAGACGAGCTTTCTGGTCATTGCTTCCAAGTAACTTTGCGCCGTGTTTCTGCACGCGAAGGAAAAGGCGTCGTGGGCACAGCGTTAAACTTTTCGAACATCTTGTCCCTTACGTGCGCGGGAACAAGACGCTTGAAACTGGATGGAAACGCGGCAGCTCATTCAATCTTGTATCGAACACATTTAGAACAGCATTCAAAATGGTTATAAGCTTTCTTTTCATTACAATTTTTAAAACGCGAGAACCTCGCGACAGCCACCGCGAGGTTAGCGAGAAGCCGGCCAAAGAGTAACGTTCTCATCTACGCGACCGCAGCGGACAGCATACGGATTTCTCCAAAGGAAAAGTTTGCGGTCTCCAAGACAGTCGACTGGACTAAAAAAGTAACGCACCTTAGGGGTGTTTAATAAAACATCGGTTGGGCCTAGTTGGTACAAAGTTCTAAGGCGAAAACTTCAGCGCACACGAGGACGGACCACAAGGAAGAGCGCCAGTGCATTGTCTCATCCCTTCTTTGTGGTCCGTCCTGGTTCTCGTTGAAGTTTTCACCTTCAGAGTGTTCACTCTATCGACTCAGCTAACCGAAATAACCAAGTCGACGAGTGAGGCTACATTATCCGACAGTGCGAAATACATTGACAGTTCTTATGCAATAATTTTTATTTCGCGTAGTGTTACGATACGATCGACATATGCCGAAAAGACCATGCGGATGCTGCGAGGCTGAGAAAGAAGTGTGTGTGTGCGCTGCGCAAAAGAGATTCCGTAACAATTTAAGTAACCATCCGATTCGTGGCCGCTCCCCCAAAGCGGCTGTGGGCCGCGTTTGATTATAGTAGAACAACTACTGGCCACGCCCAGATACCTTTTCACGACATATTGCGGAACCATTCACTGACCGGGTTGTGTACGGAGTCTACGGTTTAATGGAACAAGTGTCCTACATAACAACTATAGTAAAGGGAGACGAAGGATACTGTAAAATTTTTTAAACTTTAGAATACACAGTGGCAAATGTCAGTGCTGCGTCCACAACGTTGACGAATAAGGAAAACGATATCAACACCCAAGCCTGACTCTCTCAATGTGATTTCTGTTCTCGTCCCCCTTGCGTCAATTGCTACAATGCGAACCTGAAATGTCTCTTGTTCGCTAGTATCAAAGGCACTGGGCCAGTCTTAAACAACCCCAACCCTCTCGCCTGTGCATTGGCAGGTGTGGCTATAGCTTACGCGGCCCACGCCTGCAGGCATGTTCGGGTCTCCTTAGTGGATGAGTGACACGTTGTGACAGTTCACCGATTGTGTTGGCGTGTTGCATTTGCACAGTGCTATTGTGATAACTCTATATGTAGTATTGCTACAGACTCGCTAATCCCCTTCATTTTTGATGCGAAAGCAATTATATGGACACTCTGTGTGGATTTCTGCCGTCACCGTCATGTCCCGTATATGTAAATGTCTGTATATATAAATAAAAGCCACAAATAAAAATAATTCAGAAGAAAAAAATCACAGCATATCCACGGGGTGAATGATGATGAGTGGGGCGAAGCTACGGAGGGAATCATCTGAAACCGTGAAACTCTTCCGTGAAATGCGCCCAGTACATAATATAAAGAGTGTGAAACATCGTGTATACATTAAACATCAAACTTTTATTGTACTGTTGGTTTACGTGGTCCCTTCATTATCACTTGTGATCGGTGAAATGCAAGGAAGAAGTCCGCTCCCGAGCGAAAGAGCGCCAAGAGCGACCGCATTCCCCGCTCGCCCTGTGCGAATTAAAGGCAAGGCTAGAGGGAAGACAGGACGCGCGTTCCACGACGCGAGGTCGGTAGCATGCCCAACGAAAGCCAACGGAACGCGATCGTGCAAGTGCTCCGGCTTCTCATCGCTTCATGGTTCCATTTAGCGTCCCAAAACCAAATATATTGCTCAAGGTGTGCCTTGCGTTTTTCGTAGAAATAATTTCTTTATCATGTACATTAAGACGAAAAGTTGAAAGCTCACTAGAGTGTATCGCCCGCAAAGCATGTCTTTTAGTGTGATTTAACTCTCGTACGGCAGGGTCCTCGCGCCGTTGCCGGTCCACCTCGCCCGTTGACGATCGGGCGAGGTGGCTACATACAACTACTACTACTACACTTTAATAAAAACATCTGGCGTTCTTTCGTTCTGCTTTTACAAAACATCTGGCGTCTTTCGTTGGTTTATTTCATCAATCAACGGCGTTTTGAACAAAATTTTTATTGTTTAATGACGCACAGGAGAAATCTCACCAGGCACTACCTTGGAGGTAAACAATGGCTGCTAATGGGAATGAGAGACAGAAGAAGTCGGCTTTTAGCTAACACTTACACTTCTACTAACGTTTCCTACTGGAACATGCCAATGGCTGCTAATGGGGAATGAGAGACAGAAGAATTCGGCTTTTAGTTAACGCGCACGCTGCGAATTTTTTATTGTTCAACAACGCACAGGAGAAATCTCCCACCGGCACCACCTTGGAGGTCAAAGCGTAAGACTTGTTACGGACTACTACGACGATGACGACTACGAGGGACGAACGGGTGCCGCCTTAAGGAGCTTCGCCCCTAAAAAGTTCAACTATCTCCCACTAAAGGGAACCGTGTGGGGATGTGAAGGAGCACATGGGTCGACTTAAAGTTCCGTTCATCATGGGCACCTTGCCCGATGTTAACGCGTCCTTGCATGCGGAGCACACCATGAATTCACTGTAGTTGCTGTTGCTGTTACTCGTCCCGAACTCTTGTTGGAGCACGCCACGCGGTTTCATCGCGCGTCTGCAGAATCTCCTGCCCCGACGCCATCACGTGATTGCTGAGAGTGTAAGGGGGAGATGCCACAGCGTCTTACCCTGCCCCTTACACAGACCCGAACGTGCTAGCGCGTGCCAGCGCGTCCTGACTAGGATGAATGAATGCACATGGTTAATGGGAAGGGGGCAATGGGTGACTGGGATACAACGCGTTGGTTCATCGCGCGTCTGCAGAATCTCGTTCGCCGACGCCATCACATGATTGGTAAGAGAGTACCTTTCGCGTACCCTTTTGCCAGGAGTCATCTGTCCTTTAAGCGCCATGGAATGTCGAGTTGGCATTTGATCAATGTGTCGCCTTCCTTCCGAGTGACCGCAGCGATGTTGAAGTGGAACAGCGTCCACCTCCCATTCGGGAGGTGCTGGTTTCGATTTCCAGTGCCGCTGAACACCCACCAATTTCTTCTAAGGGGAAGAGGGGTACGCTGAACCAGCGCAAAGTAGTGAATACAGTCACCTCTCCTCTTTTACTTTCTACTGTCGTTTTTCCATTCCCCGCCCCTTTTCCTCCTCTCCGACACAACTCTGCGCCGTGATTCCTTATACGGGATGCACATGCACAAATTAACGCCTATCCTGATTCAAGTTCCTCCACAAACGGCTAACTAGCTTACATGCATATATATATATATATATATATATATGAACACACGCTCAGAACTGAGCGTAGTCAGCAGAAGACCTTCAGTGGCTAAACGTTATGCATTTTCTAACGGCAATAACGAACAAACAAAAAAGAAAACGACACAGCCTCTACAACCATCAATCCTGTAGTGTCAAATATAAAGCACCTGTATCCGTGAAAATGGCGCAATGAAAAGAGAGAAGAGAGGTCGTGGAAAGCTTACTCGACATAGAACGTAGTGGCTGCCAGAGGAACGGCCATGACGAGCCTCACTTTACGGATGCAGAGAGCATAGGCATGGGGTTGGTCATACAGGCGGAACACCTGGTTGTCCACGTAGGGCCCCAGCTCGCGCAGGACATTCCAGCTGGTAAAAAAATAAAGGTCCTGCTTCCCGACCGCGTCAATGAGGTTTTCCAGGGTCTGCAGCAGCCGCTGGTCGACTTCCACTATGGTGTCGGGACCGTAAGGCGTGTGGGCAGCCAAGGCTTCAGCGAAAAACGTCGACTTTAATCCACGGATGGACACCTTCGCTGCAGTTGTTGTCCGGAAATCGACGGGTTGCTGTACGAACAGAACAGAACGATGATTAAAAAGCTGCAGGCGTTACACTGCAAAAAATAAAAGAAGTCTGGAGCCTTTGTTCTATCGGGAACGTGTGGGCAAGCGAAGCTCGTCGCGTGCGTGGCTGAGCTCATAGGCGTGCGCACAGGGGGGGCGCAAAATATGCCCCGTACATTGACCTTTCTAGTCACCTAAGGGGGGGGGGGGCGCAATATCCGCCTCATACATTGACTTAGCAGGGTGGGGGGGGCGCTGCGATGAACATTTGCCCCCCCCCCCCTGATGAGGAACCCTGCGCACGCCTATGCCTGAGCTACCACTTTTCTTTCTTTCTACAGCATTGCGCAATGCTCTCTTCTAACTGTTTCCATCCTTCATTTTGGGAACTGGATCGTCATGCACGTGTGTAGCCGCGTAACACTTTAGTTGCTGCAGGCAACAACGGCGGTAGTGTGTCCATATCCAGGTAACAATGAAATGTGGCAAAGTAATGTGACAAGTTACGTCGATAACCTGGATAAAAGATCAGATTTATTGGGCATAAAAGATCTACTTAAAAAGAAATGCTGGCTCAAATAGATATTAAACGAAATCAGTTGATTACGTACGCACCGGAATCAACGCAATGAAAACACTGCAACTGAGCCCCCCCCCCCTCCCTCTTTTTTTCTTTCTAGAAGATAGCGCGTTCTCTAAACCTGTGTGTAAAAGAATTCCACATCAAAAAGTTATCAAACATATTCGCTTTTTTTGTTACTTGGCTGCGGAGAGTATGATTGCTCATGTAAAATTGATGCGCTGTTTGAGTTTTTTAGCTTCAGTATTGCACCAATTATTTAAAGAGTAACTGGTATGACGAGCTACTTACAAATGAGAACTCACTGCGGCTTACCAAAAGTGCTTATTCGTAGGTAATGTTTACGTAACCCGCGTATAAATTCGAATTTACAGTTGTCAAAACAGCGTGTAGCATATAAGATACATATGACCTTGCAGGGTTAAAAACGCAGCTAACCGAGGACTATTTTTTTTATCGAGGCCTCTCAGAGAAAAAAGTGTGCTTGACGCGATTGGGTGTGGCAAACCGTTAAAATTTTCATTAAAAATGGACTCGTAGGGCAATTCTTCGTAGGAAAGACACCGCATTTTCCAGAAGATCGCGACTGCGTGCACGGCTCGTTTTCTAGGAGTGTCATAATAAGCAACACATGTCTTGCATGCAGAGTGTGTTTTAGGAAATGCCATAAATATTTCAGGCAAAATTAATAGGCGATAACAAAGTGTCATTGGAGGGTTGCTTTTACACATTGGCGCGAATACCGACACACACACACACACACACACACAAAAATATCATGGTACAAACTAGACGAATAAGTACGATAATTGTATCTAAATACCTAACCGTACAACGTCGAAAGGTAATTAAAGAGAAAGTCCGTCGTGCAAGAACCTCAAAAGCCTTTCTGGGCATCCGCTCATACATGTTGCAGGGTGATTAATTGCGGCTAATGTCACACCGAAATGTGAAACTGCAGTGAAGTTCCGATGAGTGCTGCCTAGCGAGTAGAGTGTGAGACCTAAGAAAGAATTCATAAAGACAACTGTATTTGGAGTTGTCACCGGGACATCAAAGGCGAATAAGAGTTATCCCATAAAATAAAACATATTAGAATTTAGAAGTGAAACTTGTTTCACTGCGAACTTATTTCATGAAACTTGTTACACTGCGAACGCAATATTCTTGCCACGCATTATTTAACCGTATCTTCTGGTGGTCTTGGTGATAGATGCGTTTTAGCAGGGAAGCCGTTCTTAGTCGGCTCCTCGCCGATGTCGTTACGCGGCTCGGCGAAGGTAATGAGCCGATGCGGAGGAGGCAACCAATGAGAGGCCGCGCTGGGTGCGAGGAGGACAAGCGCGACGGAAACATGGTAACCAATTCGAGGCCATGCCGGGCGTGAGAAGGAGAGGCACGGTGGAGACGAGGCGACCGGCTGTGGGTATAAGAGCGGGGGTTAGTGTGCGCCGCGCTCTTTAAAAAGATGGGAAAGACTTCTCGTAGGCCGAGGTAGAAGCCGCTCGTCGCGAGCGGCAGCGAGAGTTGTTCCGACAGCCTTCACTGCGTGGCACTGGCTTTCTTTCTTTCTTTCTTTCTTTCTTTCTTTCTTTCTTTCTTTCTTTCTTTCTTTCTTTCTTTCTTTCTTTCTTTCTTTCTTTCTTTCTTTCTTTCTTTCTTGCAGAGAGAGGCAATATGGATCACTTCACTAACCCATCAAATAACCCCTCCCCCCCTCCTTTTTAGACGCGAAGTATCTCTTGCTCGGGGGTATCTAAGGCGGTGTGGTCATCCGCACGCAGCGTTGTGGTCCGCACTCACACTACGCATGCGCGACTCTCTTCCTTCCCTCTCTCTAACAGCTGCGCTTTACTCTCTCCACTTCTCTACCAGCACCTGCTTGCGCTTCTCCTGCGTTCTCGCTTCTGCTCTCACGGCGCCCAAGCTACTCTCCTCCTCTAGTACACTCTCCTTCAAATGGCAGGGCGCTGCTCAGTCCAGCGCTTGCCTCGGTTGGCTCCTCTGAAATACGGGCTCGACATGCCGAAATTCTCTCCTGCGCAGCGCCGCGATGAGGGCCAACGCATTCGCGTCCCCTCCCCCTCTCTCTCCTCTCCTACGCTGCCTCTCTCTCGCGCGCCTGTCGACGTTCCCCGCACGCCCTGTGAGAATTAACGGCCAGGCTAGAGGGAAGACACGACGCGCGTAGTGTTACTCTTCGCGTTCCACGACGCGAGGTCGGTAGCATACCCAGCGAACGCCAACGGAACGCGATCGTGCAAGTGCTCCGGCTTCGCATCGCCCCATGGTCCCCTTTAGCGGGAGATGGTGTAATTTTTTTTCTTCTGCGGATTAGCGACTGTACATGGGATAGTTTTCGCTCTTATCTCATCTATGATGGTCCAGAAATTGCAGCTTTAGAACCTAAGTAAGATGCGCTGCGTAGCTATTCCATGGTCGTATGCGATAAAGCTTGCCGGTGTATTCATGGAGTACAGAGAGGCTCGCGAGAGAGCTGCATGTAGCTGGCGTGCGGGCTTGCAAACTTTAAGCAGGCTTCTCTGATTGCCGCGTTTCGGCTGTATATCGTGGCATTAAGGCAAGCGCAGGATCTTTCGTTGGATCTTTTGTGATATGCGGCCCAGAAGCAAATCAATCTGGCAGTATTAACGGCAAATAATGTTACAAAAAAGTGGATAATTTTTAACTATATGGCGCTCTGCTACATCGGCCCCACGGCCCCTTTAAATGCATGCTCTTTAAGTGATCTTAATGCTCTTTGAATCCAGAACTTATTGGAAGTTATTACGGCCAATATCTTTCGTGTCAGTTTTCAAGTGAATGCACGCACGTTAAGTTACACATATTTGAGCGCACCCTTCTATATTGCATATTGATACGTCGAGCCCACATTTAGAGTTCCTGTTTTGCTATAGTCCCATTCAGCACCTCTAGTCTTAAATTCTAGATAAAGGTCCCGGTGACATGTTTAGCCATTGCTTCAAAACGCGTCACCTGCGGGTATCCTGGTCTTGAATTAGAGACGAAGCCAGAACTGTGAGGACTGCTGAGTTGAGGTTCACGGCTTGCTGAAGCAGTGGTAACTCGACTTGCTTGATTTTGACTATGCTTGCCAAGGTGCCCAAGTACTTAGCTCCGTCCCCTCTTGGCATAGACCGCAAGAACTGCGCCTGCCCAGGCACGGTGGAGGTGTCCAGTAGAATCTGCAACTCGCCAGGTTTGGCTGCACGTATTGGCGTCGTTGGTAGTTAGTGCCGTGCCTGTGGCTTCATGTTCTATATGCCATTGTGTTCTACACGTCAAAGCAAAAAGCCTACACTTCAACTCTAGAGGTTGAATACCATCTAGACCATAGCAGGACAAACTTTATTCTCACCCAGCCACACCAAGATACAGAACAGGGGGTCGGGCTCCGGAAAGTTCAGATCTACACATTCCCGCACGGCATCAGGCTGCAAAGTTATGTATATCTCGCTAGATGCAAGTAAAACTGTATGTTGTGCTCTGTGCTTAGTACCTTCTATACCACATGTCATGGGATTGCGAGGGCCGCATGTCAGTACCATCCTATCAATGTCATGACAGCACGGTGTCTGCATCAAAGTTATTGCTATCATCATTTGTATTTTGCTTAAGCGTGCGTAAATCTCTCCAAATTTCTCCAACTAACCTATACTTTTGGCCACAGGCGCACGCAGGGTTCTCCATTAGGTGAGGGGGTTCACCGCAGCGCCCGCCCCCTTGGTCGAGTCTGATAGAATACAAGCTTTGCAATGAATGAAGCAACGGCGCGCTTCTCACAACGGCCTGCCTTTGGTCACAGGCTTGCGGGGTGTAAAGGTAGGAACTAAGCAGTTCTTGGAATGCAACATCAAGGGTGCTCGGCCGCCGTTATTGTCAAACACCTGCCATAAGTCTGCGCTTTAAACAATGACGGTACAGGTCAGGCTGAGTAAAGGTATTTGGCAGACTTGGCGCCCACCTTAGAAGATTAGGAAAGGGGGGTAGGGGAGTCTCCCCCTGCCACCCTCCCCATCGTGTACGCACGCCAATGCCTTTGGCCACTTCATTAGCAAAAGATTATACGTACTACTGTCTGCACGTCTGTACACAGCGGAGCGTCCGCTTGTATAGTTACAAAGTACTGGGTGTTTACCAGAAGACCGCGAGAAATTCCCATAAAAAGCGATTTTTTGAAAACTTGTTATTGGGAACGGCGAGCGCCAGTAAACCAGTTATCTTAATTCACTGGATCTATAGCTAACTTTGCTGATTAAGTTATTTAGCCAGCGCGCTTGCGTGCAAAATTACAACTGGAGGTCCGTGGCTACTCCCGAGACGATCCTATAGCAGTTTTGAAACAACTGAAAAGTCGTTTCCTAGGCCCTCCAGCTCGAAAAAGTTGCTCGTAATCTCGGATTAAGTTTGACAGCGATCCCGCTGTGAAACTGAACAGTTTATCGACTATGCCACTATAGAGTGCAACGCGGACACGTCGCTGCATCCCGCGGCGGCGGCGGTAACTACGCAGCTCACGATGCTCAAACCAGCCAATGGACGTGGACGTTGTCTTCATGACGCGGTCATTTGGGTTTATGGCATCATTGGTCGAGAGAAGAGCGAGCTATTCATTGCTGACTTTCAGAATTAATTGTAAATTCCAGGCCGCGTGCCACGCTACAAGGTTTGACTCACATGTTCTCGGGAGCCTCGAATACCGATCGGCAGCGTTTTGTGACTGTTGAAAAAAATGTTTCAGGGCCCCATTTCTATGTCCTAGCTCACAATGCTCACGACTGTGCATATAGATACTCACTGGAGGGCGTGATGTGGAACAGTCCCCGAGCCGGTAGATGAAACGAAAGGCGCACATGAAGCGAGAGCAAGGACTCGTACGATTCGTCCAGGTCGCCTTCCACTTTTTGCACGTTGAGCTGTTCGTCTTTCATGAAACTGTCGAGCACATCGTGCTGGAGATTTGGCGACGAATGCCGGGAAAAGCAGCCGAGTGCAAGGTCCGCGGCCTTCTTCCTTGCGCTATCAGGCGACAGGCTCGAGCTCTCCATGGTATTTACACCACGTACGAGATCCTTCAAAAATTCAGGACGTGATCAGCACAGGAAAAAGTATCGTTATTGATTTCCATACAAAGTAAGCTAGAGACATTACTGCCGCTGATAGCATAGAGTTACCTACAGTAATTACTAGAGGGAACTGTGACGCTTTGATCGTTCAGCCACCGTGGGAACGATGGGTAGCACATGGATTTCATGCTTGCGTCTTCGAACGCACTT
This sequence comes from Rhipicephalus sanguineus, assembly GCF_013339695.2. NCBI lineage: Eukaryota > Metazoa > Arthropoda > Arachnida > Ixodida > Ixodidae > Rhipicephalus > Rhipicephalus sanguineus. The sequence continues at coordinate 89,318,530 of NC_051180.1, read as the reverse complement.
GTGGCTCTGTTTATCGTTGTGTTTTGGCATTTGTTTCGGATAAAATAATGGCTCGAGAACTTCGTGAGCTAATTTTAATTGGCCACCCTAAAAGGGTCAAGATGGTGAAATGGGACAGCTGAACTTTTACTGAACTTCGTCCTGCGACATGGTGGCTGCATGCAGGTCACTCGGAGCAGAAAGAATGAAGCTTACGCAAATCCATGTACTACCACCCCTCATTCTCATGCTGGTTGAAGCGCCATGCGTTGCAGCTCTCTTAAACGCTAGCTCCTCTAGTGTACTATTACGAAACTCTATGGCTAATAGGACGAGCGGTGAAAACACAGACACTCAGCAAAACAATCCCGTGTTCAGCGAAACATCGTCCAGCGAAGGGCATATATTTCTCCTTAACAACAAACAAACACTCGCCACAGAAATTTTACAAACAAGGTACCCCTATTTACACAAACATCATACGCTAGAAACTTTCGTAAGAGAAACCTTCATGCATTTGTGGTGCTGGGCATATCATCACTGAGGTCGACTGGCCAATGCCAATGAGGATTTACAAAAGTGTATCACCTAGCTAAAGCCTATAGCAGTGACTGAGAAGCAACCTAGAAACAACCCTCATCACCTAGGTAAGGCCTAGAAACTACCTACAAGCAACCAAATGAGTCTTCATAATCGTCCAGTTTAGCTGTGTCAAGCCTTGCGCGGCTTAGTGCAAGCTTGGCGAAGCTTGCACTAAGCCGCGCAAGCATTGAAACGGCGAAACTGGACGATTATGAAGACTCATTTGGTTGCTTGTAGGTAGTTTCTAGGCCTTAGCTAGGTGATGAGGGTTGTTTCTAGGTTGCTTCTAGGCCGTTGCTAAGCTTTAGCTAGGTGGTGCTAGGTTGTTTCTACGTTGATTCTCAGCGCAAAGAGGTTCGAGTTCACAGACACAGACACGACACGGATGTCCCAACTCCAGAGACAGAAACTCGCGCTGAAACCAAACGTTCGCCGGATTTACCCAATTTGTGTCGCACATACCCGTTTATGATGATGATAGTTTTCTGATAGGCTGCACAAATCTCTGCGGCACATACCCGTTTGTTGTACGAACTGTCGCCTTCTTCATTTTTATTGGACCAGTGGTGAGCAAAGGAATTTACCAAATTTCTGTGGCACATACCTGATAGGCCACACAGGATAGGCCACACAGGATAGGCCACACCGATAAGGTTTATGAATTCGGCCCCAATGTTATAACGCTTCCAAATCCCCACGGGTCTATTGTTCCCGTATAGGAAACAAGTTGAGTCGTGCTTTACGTGCATAGATGGCGTAATGATCTACCTTATGTATCTGGTAAATTTCAACGCGTCCGATGGGTTAATATGCACTCCAAAAGAGGGCGGGATGCTATAGTGACTTTTACTCTGTTTTTTTCCAGCGAGCGCTTTGGCGTCTGGGTATTTATTAGCCACGTCATTGCATCCCACCATTTTTCGGTTTTAATCTCCAAATAATTCTGAAACCCATGAATTGTTTAATTCTTTTATTTTACGTTTTATATCTTTTTTTGGTTTCTTTACATCGTTGCTTGTCTTGCTTTTTATTTTCGTTAAAAACAAGGTATCTGACATTGCACATCCCACCAGTTAACGGAACCAGGGCTTAAGAGGCCTAGGAAGTTAATGCTGGATGATGGGACATGCATAAAGCGTCACCGATTTCGATCCCTCTTAGCTTGAATGTTCAGACACGTAAAACCTACGTATGAGACGCAGTATAAGCTATGTTGAACTTTCGAGCAAACATAAGTACGCTGTGCCCTTTCTCGCAGGTAATCTGCGGCGCGCACGTTGCCCTGCCGCGACACTCGGAGCAGCTGCGGCGGTGGCGGTTGTGAGCGGCGCTACTCGGCGGCGGGGAGGCGAGCGATGGAGCATCCACGCCGTGTGGATCGCAGGCAGCCAGGCAAGTACGCCAATGCAAAAGAGGCTTGTGCTGCTGCGTGTGCACGAAAACGATGTCGAAGGCATACCGAGTTGCGGATGCTAGAAAGCGAGCAACGACGTGTGAGGTTAGTAGGAGCAGTCGAGCGACAGCACCTGCAACGAGCAGAACAGGCCGCGCGACACGCGTGCACGTACAAGGCGCTGAAAGGGTCGATTAAATGCCAAACATACGAACTTGCTCATTGCTGCTCATTTGGCTAGCATGGGTGCATCAGACAATCGCCTTATTGAGTTGTAACACCTGCCGAACTCTTATTATATATACGGCTCGTAAAACTACGAATCTGACAGCACACTTCTCGAATGCCATACTATCGCTGTCAATGCGACGCACGAAACTGCTTTGCAAAAAGATGTAGCGCTGGACCCAATTCACTGAACGCGCAGTTCTAGCTGGTACGAAGTGGAGAGAGAGAGAGAAAAAAAAACGTTATTTTCGAAACCCAAGTCCGGGTCTGAGCTCTAGGGTGAGGCTTTACTGAACTCCCCTGAGATGGTTAGTATATGGTTAAGGAGAGTCGCCCACGAGGTTTCGCCCATATTCGCAACCCAGCCCTCCCATGTACGTGGTCGTGATGTCACGAGGTCGTGACGTCGACGAACACAGCAGTCGGCGTTTGTAGGATGAAACTGTTTATTTTGGCCGAACTCGTGGCCGGAAAATGAGAACTAGAACTACAGCAATGCTGTACAATGATAGCGGCGAACAGGGCGTCGTCCGTCGATCAACTGACAAGCGATCAAGCGCGTCGGCTTTTATACAGGCGCTATCGAACTTTCCAGCAATATCGCTGGTGGCGGCGTTATCTCTAGACAAAACTGGAACATTCGCATGCGGGGCGCAATCTTAACAAACCGATCTACTACAATCGCGACGCTTCTAGAACACTACTTCGCGGACAGCGTCGAGCGTTGATAACCGTCCCTGCCGGTCAAACCCCAACACATCAAAACAAGACAAGAAGTGGGCGTGGCATTGCCCCCCTCTGAAAAAGCATCGTCCCGATGCTTATGAAAGAACATAGAAGAGAAAAAAACAAAACAGAACAAGTGCATACACAAATAAATTACAATAACGAAGGAAAAAATAGAGTCCCCAGGCTCGCTAACGCGCAAAAAACGGCTTAAGGCGCACGACATGGACGACTTCAGGTCGCGCACGGCGCCGCTGAGAGTTCGTAATGCCGTCAGGGGCAACCTCATAGTCGAGTGCGCCGAGGCGTCGAAGTACCCTGTACGGTCCGAAGTATCGTCGAAGAAGCTTCTCACTAAGTCCTCGTCGGCGTATTGGCGTCCATACCCATACACGGTCACCGGGTTGGCATTCCATGTGGCGTCGTCGAAGGTTGTAGCGGCGGCTGTCAGTCGTCTGCTGGTTCTTTATCCGTAGGCGGGCGAGCTGTCGTTCTTCTTCGGCGCGCTGTAGGTAGGTGGTCACGTCGATGTTTTCCTCGTCGGTCACGTTTGGTAGCATGGCGTCGAGCGTCGTTGCCGGGCTCCGTCCGTAGACCAACTTGTATGGCGTTCATCTGCGTCGTTTCCTGTACGGCCGTGTTGTACGCGAAGGTCACGTACGGAAGGATGGCGTCCCACGTCTTGTGTTCGACGTCGACGTACATGGCCAGCGATGTCGGCGATGGTCTTATTTAGGACGCTCGGTGAGGCCGTTGGTCTGTGGGTGGGTACGCGGTGGTGCGGCGATGGCTTATGTGGCTGTATTCCAAGATCGCCTGAGTTAGGTCAGCCGTGAACGCCGTACCTCTGTCGGTGATGAGAACCTCGGGGCGCCGTGTCGAAGGACGATGCTCTCAACAAAGAACTTGGCTACCTCAGCGGCACTGCCTTTGGGCAGGGCTTTTGTTTCGGCGTAGCGGGTGAGGTAGTCGGTAGCCACGACGATCCATTTATTTCCGCAAGTCGACGTTGGGAACGGCCCCAGGAGGTCCATCCCGATCTGCTGGAATGGTCGCCGAGGAGGCTCGATCGGCTGAAGGAAGCCTGCTGGTCTGTGGGCGGTGTCTTCCGTCGCTGACAGTCTCGGCACGTCCTTACGTAGCGAGTGACGTCGGCGGCAAGGCGCGGCCAGTAGTACTTTTCGTGTACTCGTGCGAGCGTTCGGGAAAGTCCGAGGTGTCCAGCCGTCGGGTCGTCGTGCAGGGCATGCAAAATTTCTGGTCGCAGTCCCGAAGGTACAACGATAAGGTAGCTGGCTCGGGCCGGAGAGAAGTTCTTCTTTACGAGGACGTTGTTTTTCAAAGAAAATGATGCCAATCCTCGCCTGAATACTTTTGGGACAACGATGGTCCTGCCCTCTAGGTATTCCACTAGACCCTTCAGTTCAGGGTCGGCTCGCTGTCGTTCGGCGAAGTCTTCGGTACTTATGGCTCCCAAGAAGCTGTCATCATCCTGGTCGTCGGGCGTTGGTGGGTCGACGGGGGCACGAGACAAGCAGTCGGCGTCGGAGTGTTTCCTTCCGGACTTGTACACGACAGTAATGTCAAATTCTTGAAGTCTCATGCTCCACCGTGCGAGGCAACCTGAAGGGTCCTTCAAGTTAGCTAGCCAACACAAGGCGTGATGGTCGCTCACAACTTTGAAGTGCCTGCCGTAGAGATAGGGCGAAACTTTGACGTAGCCCAGATGATGGCGAGGCACTCCTTTTCTGTTGTGGAATAGTTGACCTCTGCTTTAGACAGCGACCGGCTAGCATAACTGATAACCCTTTCCAGTCCGCCCGCCCGCTGCACAAGGACGGCGCCGAGTCCTATGCTGCTTGCATCGGTGTGAATCTCCGTATCGGCGTATTCGTCGAAATGCGCAAGTATCGGAGGTGTCTGCAGGCGTCGTTTCAGTTCATGAAATGCTTCGGCTTGCGCTGCTTGCCACCTGAATTCGACGTCGGTCTTCGTGAGCTGCGTTAGTGGCTCGGCGATCCGTGAAAAGTCTTTGACAAAGCGTCTGTAATAGGCGCACAAGCCGAGAAATCGGCGCACGGCCTTCTTGTCGGTGTGTGGCGGGAAAGCGGCGATGGCAGCTGTTTTCTGCGGGTCTGGGAGCACTCCAGTCTTGCTGATCACGTGACCCAGAAACAAGAACTCCTCGTACGCGAAGCGGCACTTTTCTGGCTTCAGGGTGAGCCCGGAGTTCTTGATTGCTTGAAGTACGGATTGAAGTCGCTGGAGGTGTTCGTCGAAGTTCGAGGAATACACAACGACGTCGTCCAAGTAAACAAGGCAAGTCTGCCACTTCAAGCCAGCTAATGCAGTATCCATGACTCGTTGGAAAGTCGCAGGTGCCAAGCAAAGACCGAAGGGCATGACCTTGAACTCGAACAGGCCGTCCGGCGTTATAAAGGCGGTCTTTTCTCGGTCTCTCTCGTCGACTTCAATTTGCCAGTAGCCGGTTCTTGAGGTCCATCGACGAAAAGTAATTCGCGTTGTGGAGTCGATCCAGGGTGTCGTCTATCCGTGGGAGAGGGTATACGTCCTTCTTGTGATTTTGTTCAGGCGACGATAATCGACGCAGAAACGTAGGGTCCCATCCTTCTTCTTCACTAACACCACGGGAGATGCCCACGGGCTGTTGGACGGCTGGATGATGTCGTCGCGTAGCATTTCATCGACTTGTTTCTTAACGGCCTCCCGTTCCCGCGTCGAAACCCGGTAGGGACTCTGACGGAGTGGTCGAGCATTTTCTTCTGTTATGATGCGGTGCTTAGCAAGGGGCGTTTGTCGGACCCGCGACGACGACGAGAAACAGTCCCTGTATTCCTGCAGAAGGCGTCGAAGCTGTTGCTGTTGGCGAGCGGGAAGACTTGGGTTTACGTCGAAGGGTGGCCCAGGGATCATCGTCGTAGCTTCGTCAGAATCTGAAAAGGGAAACGCATCGCTGACGGTCAAGATTTCTTCGATGTATGCAATCGTCGTGCCCCTGCTCAGGTGTCTGTATTCCTGGCTAAAATTCGTTAGCATCACGCTTCCTTTCCCTTCATACAGCCGAGCAATGCCTCTTGCGACGCAAATGTCACGGTCTAGCAGCAAACCCTGATCGCTCTCGATGACACCTTCGATGCATTCAGCCGTTTCGGTGCCGACGGGAATTATGATGCTGGATCTAGGAGGAATGGTGACTTGATCATCGAGCACGTTCAGGGCATGTTGACATGGGTTCGTATCCGGTGGTGTCGCTTTCTCCGACGATAGGGTTATCGACTTGGTTCTTAAGTCGATGACGGCGCCGTGGTCACTTAGGAAGTCCATTCCAAGTATCACATCCCTGGAGCTGTTTTGTAGGATTACAAAGCTCGCAGGATAAGTCCGGTTGTTGATAGTGACTCTCGCCGTGCAGACACCAATCGGCGTTATTAGATGGCCTCCAGCGGTACGGATCTCGGGGCCTTCCCAGGCAGTCCTAACTTTCTTCAACTTTGCTGCGAACGGCCCACTGATGACGGAATAGTCGGCTCCAGTATCGACGAGAGCGGTGACGTTGTGGCCGTCGATCAGAACGTCGAGGTCGCTAGTCCGCCGTCTTGCGTTGCGGTTACGTCGCGGCGTCGGGTCACGGCTACGTCGGTTTGCACCGCTGCTTCCGCGTTGCGTCGTCAGGTCTGCTTCCGGTCGCAAAGTTTCGTCTTCGGGACGTCGGCGTCGTTCGGCGTGCGGCGGGGGCTCGGAACTTCGTCGCTGTGTCGTCGTCGACGGCGGAGGATCTTCAGCATTTCGTCGTTCAGCAACCGCACCTCCATCGGCTGCTGCCCTCAGTTTTCCGGATACGGGCTAGGCGACCGGCCCCGGTTTGGGCCAGTGTACTGCCGGCGGTGCGGTGACATGTAGCGGCCGGGCGACGGTGAGCGGGAAGTTCGTCGTTCTTGCCACTGTGTGCCTGTGAGGTAGTCGTCGATGTCGCGAGGCCATTCGCCTGGCTGCGGGCGCGGCGCGTTGACGGGGAATCCGCGTAGCCCCATCTGACGGTACTGGCAGCGACGGTACGTGTGGCCGGCCTCCCCGCAGTGGTAGCAGAGCGGGCGGTTGTCAGGGGCACGCCAGACATCGGTCTTCCTCGGGGTGTAGCGCTGGCCGACAGGTGGGCGGTAGGGCGTCGGTGGCGGCGGCGGCATCTGGCCGACAGGTGGACGGTAGGGCGTCGCTGGCGGCGTCTGGCGACGGTACTGCGGCGGTGTGTCGTCTTGGCGTGGGCGTGGAGGAGGAGCATGACGGCGGGCTGCAGCAGCATAGCTCATAGCTTGCGGCTGCGGCTCTGCTAGCTGAGGCGCACCGAGTGAATGCTGGATCTCCTGGCGCACGACGTCGGCGATGGAATCCACTTGAGGTTGCGACGAAGGTAGAATTTTTCGCAGCTCCTCTTGCACGATTGCTCGAATCGTCTCACGCAGGCGGATCCTAGTGCTTGAACGTCGGCGTAGCTTGTGGTCGAGAAGCTGCGGTTGTATTGCCGTGTTCGCATCTCAAGCGTTTTCTCGATTGTTGTTGCTTCGGAGACAAATTCTTCGACGGATTCCTCATAAGTCCAGCGAAGAGCTGTTCCTTTACTCCTCGCATGAGGGAGCGGACTTTCTTGTCCTCGAGCATGGCAGGGTCAGCGTGGCGAAATAGCCGGGTCATTTCCTCTGCAAAGATGGCCACGCTTTCATTTGGAAGTTGGACCCGTGTCTCCAGCAAGGCTGCGGCCCTTTCCTTTCGGACGACGCTTGTGAACGTCTCCAGGAAAGCGCTGCGAAAGGCGTCCCAGGTTCGAAGAGTGGACTCCCGATTCTCGAACCAGGTCCTTGCTGCATCTTCCAGGTAAAAGTAGACGTGGCGCAGCTTGTCCTCGGAGTCCCAGTTGTTGAACGCTGAGACCCTTTCGAAGGTCTCGAGCCAGGTTTCCGGGTCTTCGAATGACGACCCGCGGAAAGTTGGCGCCTCCTTGGGCTGCCGGAGAAACATCGGCGCAGGCTGCACGGGGTCGGTCATCGTCGCTGCGGTCGGTGTTGGGACCTGGGGCTGCCTGGTGTATTCGGGAAGGAGCCCGTACACTGGCTGCAGCCCCTTCTGCCTGCGGCTTGTTCGACGATCCCGGTTTTCTTTGCCGTCGTCCTCCTCGCGGCTTGGGCTTGGGTCAGCGCTTCGCGGGGGCGTCCGGATCATGGAAGAAGCAGCACCTCCACCAGATGTCACGTGGTCGTGACGTCGACGAACACAGCAGTCGGCGTTTGTAGGATGAAACTGTTTATTTGGCCGAACTTGTGGCCGGAAAATGAGAACTAGAACTACAGCAATGCTGTACAATGATAGCGGCGAACATGGCGTCGTCCGTCGATCAACTGACAAGCGATCAAGCGCGTCGGCTTTTATACAGGCGCTATCCAGCAATATCGCTGGTGGCGGCGTTATCTCTAGGCAAAACTGGAACATTCGCGTGCGGGGCGCAATCTTAACAAACCGATCTACAGCAATCGCGACGCTTCTAGAACACTACTTCGCGGACAGCGTCGAGCGTTGATAACCGTCCCTGCCGGTCAAACCCCAATACATCAAAACAAGACAAGAAGTGGGCGTGGCAGTATGTTAGAGCGGAGCGAATGGCGTTGTGGCGTATTGGCTCTGGGGCAGTGCCAGTATGTGTGGGATAGAGTCGGCAATTAGGTGTATTCGAGGCATGTTGTATTTTAAGCTCACAACCCAATCACAAGAACCACGTTATATTCTTGTTAGGCCTGACATGGATAGACTTCCTCATTCCGGACGACCAGCTCCCTTCCTCGCCTTGCGCAAGGAAACCAACCGTGATTGATAAATGGCGTATAATTCACCTACGTCTTGCACGGCGCGATCGTAGGCATCTATGGTGCTGTCGCTGTCGCTGACGCTATCGAAGCGTCCGCAGACGTGCTCGTTGAAGTTGTCGCAAGGGTCGACCAGCGGATTGAGGATGGCGCGGAGTTGTTTTCCCAGCCACACGCATGACGGTGTGTAGCAGACAGGATGGTTGAACCCCTGGGAATTCTGCTGCTGTTTAGCCATCACTGCGGCAGCGCTAGGGTGCTCCAGAAATCCTCGAACTGGCGGCATCGGTGGATGCGAAACCTGCGAGGTGGATCACATAAAAGCCACATATAGGCAACCAAATATTCCAACAGATAACAGTAGCGCCAGAACACATAACCTATAGCGGACGGTGGAAGGAATATTGGAGGCACCCGACGACCACTCACTGAGAAATGTGAATGTGCATTGGGAAATCGTATAAGAGGTGCCCAGCTCAAGTCATGGTCTAGGTTTATGGAGCCCACCTTGGTGTTTAGCGACTTAGCAGGCACGGCAGAGGTCTCAGGCATGCCGCTCTCTGGATTCCGGAGCACGAACCCTAACCCTCCAGGCCACGGAGTCGGAGCCAACAGTGGTAAAACGTGCGGTCCCGCGGCTCCACCGCCAGCACCCAGGTTGGCCAGCATAACGCACGCGATCCCCACCACACCTACGGAAGCGATGCCAGTCAGCCAGAAGAGGACCAAAGCGGCACGGTCGTCATCCCCCTGGCGTCCTGACTGGTGAGTCGAGGTGAAATCCTAGAACAAACATCTGCGCTTTATAGCTGGTGTGCAGCAAAGCGATGAAAGAAACGGTTAGTAGGGTCAGCGTCTCGTAGCGATGCCATTTCCAAGACCAATGCCTTTTTCTTGCCGCTTGCGCTTGACCAGTTGTCAGAGCGGCGGTACGCCCATGATATCAACGGTTTCAGAGGGCCGTGAGCGGTGGATAAGACTATAGCGTACCATCGAGCTCAACGCATCGGTACAAAACACCGACCCACAAACCTTAAGAAATGGGAAGCTGTGGCATGGAGAGGTGCAGTTGCTGCTGTCACTGGTATATAGGCACTTCGTACCGCTAGAATGGCGGTGCGACGCTTTCATTTATCGATCTAGCATCGCCGACTACGGCCACTAAAAAGGCGAAGAAAATGAGGTGACATTCCACACGCCCCACGTTTCGTTCCTCGTCTAATAGCTACTCACCGAGCTTTGCCAAGTTAAAGTTCAGTTACGTTCACGCTTCCAATTTAGACATTTAGACCGTAAACGCGTCTAAATCATGCAAAGCGTGCGCACTCGGAAATCTTCACGCATTGGAAGTCTTCACTTGTACTAAGCGATCTGAGGGGTCAAGATAAATGTGCGTCGCGTCTTTATAGGTCACCGCCCGATAGGCCACGCGTTCTGTTTTTGTTGTTAAGTGTGGAAAACTTGAACGCGAGGAGCCTAATATATCATTCACTCTGCAACACTTTTCATCACGACAGACCGAAATTTGGTACCACCGAAGCAACACCTTTTTTTTTTCATATTTATTGCTCATGCGTTCCACCGGTGACACCAACTAACGTGACACCAACCCCTGGAAGTTACGATGACATTAAACACACTAGAGATACGGACTACGCGTGACTAACACCATTTTCATCGCCGAGCCCTCGCCTCACGAGCATAGGCTGGTAGTTTCATTAATATCGATCAGCGTATTCTAAGACTCCAAGCAGTGTAACGATAACGTGGTTTTGGTACGCAAAACTCCAACAACAGCAACAGTGCAACCTTCTTTCAAAACAACGTAAATCTGCAGCCACATCTTTATCAGGTTATTCCGTCATTTCGCCAGCCGATTAAAACGATAAGCAGTACGACACACAATGAGTGATTTGTCAATGAGTTAAACGTGCAACGAAAAACCAATATCCTCAGCTATGTCGCGTACACTCCGCGATGCGAGGTCCTTAAGCCACACCCAACTCGCCGATAGCATTAACGGAATAACACACGCTTATCCTTGAACAGTCTCCCTTTCCGTATCTGGTCTGATTACCTCGATCGTTAGTTAACGACGCAGCCGTGCTCACACGAGGTAACGATCGATACGAATCTCAAGCGACAATCTGCGAAGACACCATCTGACGTTAAATCGCTATACCGTCCTGCGCGTACGAATAATGAAACCGCCTGTAGCAATTTAAGAAAACTCCAAGAGCACCCTTCCCGCCCCCCTGAGAAGAAGATGTTTCAGTATCTCACCTCAGCAGTTCCGGCCATCTTGCTTTCCTTAGCTGTGGTTCGGTTGCAAACGACCACGCGCACAATAGATGATGATGATGATAATGATGATCATTCAAGACGTGGCATATACCCATGCGGAAAACGGGCCATTGCACGAGTGTTTGAGTTGACAACTATTATGAAAATGAAAAATTTATCTTATAGATAGACACTGCGATCAGAACAGTACAGTGTAACTGAGAAAAATAAACATTAAAAAAGGTAATTATTTAGAAAAGGGTCAATAGACATATTCTGACAGGTATAAATTTATACGTTTCGTCACTAACCGTGGCAACCAGGCAGCCGTTATTAAAGCCCAGAACGAGGTTCCGAGAGAGAGTAACGTTCTAGGCTTTAAATTCACCGCAAGCTTATGAAGCGGCGTTTCAAGAAACCATTTTCATGCGTTATGAGCTAGCGACAGATTAATAAATGCGCATCGATAAAATACATTTCCTCAGAAATTGGCATATAGGAGACATGGCCACACCTGACCTTCGTAAGTGTAGACTTACAAGCTGAATACGGCAACGTGGTAGAGTGTAGTCAGAACCTTCAATATCCAGACAGGCAACACTGACTTGAACACTGAAGGAAAGATTACTTTTAAGGGCTCGTTTTTCTTTGTTAGGCACAATATTAATGAGGACTAACAAACAATAATGCCAAGGAAAGTATAGGGGACGTCATTTGTAGTAATTAGGATTATAAATGTGAAGTGGACGAAAAGTGGACGAAAAGATAACTTGCCGCCGGCAAGTTATCTGACACACGCTTCAACATCGATTCTCTACCATAGAGAGTATTCGCTTTGATTAAGTGACAAATGTAATTTCCGTGCCATCTGTAGCCGTATGAGAGACAATGAAACGTTAAGCTAAAAACTTTACCGAAAATTGCGTTCTGATTTGTTTATTAATTGATTATTGTTACCATTTCACCTTAATGTTATTTTCAGCTTTCATTACGTTTCTGCGTATTATGTTTTCCGTTCACAACCAGGAATTATAAGGTTAAATGTGGTCAATAACCTATTTTTTTAAATCTAATGTCGTCCTTCTTTTCTATAAATGCACTGCAGTAAAATATCGATAAGTAAGAACTACTAAAGAAGATTTGTTTTAACTTGTGGTGCCTCCATTTCTGGGTTCTGCAATGCGAGTGTTTCCTTGGATGCACTGAATTATGTTAATGAAGCCTATCACTTGCCTAGAGAAACATGTTATTCTCATATTGTTCTTTATTTTATTTTTACGTAATGAATATTTTCTGAAGCTTTCCTTTCTAAACTATGCCACGCGTATTTAGACTTGACCATTAATTCGCAGTTCCTATTCTGTAAATTACCCTATTCCCAACTTTTAAATAAATTTAAGAAACCACGAAACTATTGGCCAACCCCCCACAATGGGTGTGAGCCAAAGTGATCAGACAAACAAAAACTTTGGTTGGAGGTTTCATTCTTAATGATGACTCCACCTCAAACGGAAATCTGTCAAAATGTGGACGCGAAGTTATCACTGCTTATATTTCGCATCTCTGATTTTTTTGCTCAGTTATTATATTGATTTCCACACGTGATAATGTGTCAATGTTTAAACGCGAATATGTGTTTCCGAATAAAATAACGACAGCAGCAACTGACGCCTACTGAGGCGGTGAGGAGGACGACAGCGAAGCAGCCGGGCACGCCGACGGTCGCAGCGTAAGGCTCCAGTTCTATTTTTGAATATTTAGCGATTATTAGTTAACAATGTTTATGCCTTTTGTACCGCGGCGGAACGAATGAGTAAACTGTCTTATATACTGCAATTATACCGCGAAGCTACGCGGACACCTGTGTCAGCTTGAAACTCTTGTTATAACATTAAAAAAGAAGGTGAATTTAACGGCTCGTTTTTCTTCGTTAGACACAACCTTAACGATAACCAACAGACAATCAAGCAAAGGAAAGTATCGGGGACATTATTTGTAGTATAAAGGCGTTTATTGACGGCACTAGTCGACGAAGCACAACGGCGACAGTCAAGACAGAGCGCGGACTCTGAGCGCGAGGAGCGTGCTGTCAGAGAAGAGCCGAAGGGGACGACCCACTAGAGAGCGCCCGAGAGGGCGACCCATTACATAGACTTCCAACGCTTCGCTACACAATGTCTCACAATGCCGTTTCTGTAGTAATATATGGCATAAGTGTTAAGAAATTAAAGTGGACGGAAACACAACTTGCTGCCGGCAGGGACCGAATCTTCAGCCTTCGAATAACGCGCAGGCATCGCGGTGAGCATCGGACGCGTTATTCGAGTGTTGAAATTAACTTTAGGGTGGACTTAACGTTAAGTAAACCATTATTTTTGTATCTCGCCCTCCCGCCGAAATGTGACCGCCGTGATCGGCAGTCGAACCTGCGTCCTCGAGCTCAAGAACGCTACACCTTAGCCTTGAAGCTATAACGATGGTTCCCTCGATTAAGACGTTCCTCACGGAATCTCATGTGCGTTGAACCAGTTAAAGTAAAAATAAATTTCACTGAAATTTACTTTGCGCAGTAAATAACTTAATTTGGATCCCTACAATGAAGACGATCGCCTTTTGCTACAGATATGTTGGTTGCTGCTTTTTACAACCGTTCATGCTTTGATTATGCCAACCTCCTTGTAACCTGCCTTAGCTTTTTTAATGGCTGTCAAGCGGGCTAGAGATACAACTGCAGCTGTATCGCATTTGAAGCGTGTTTAGTTCTTACGATGCAAGCAGAAAATAGGGGAAAACGGAGCTCACTACAGAGTTCTAATTAGTGCCCACCAGGCCCGTAGTCGGGAGTTTTTTTCGGAGTGGGGGGGAAAAGGGGGCATTTGCTGAAGGCCTTGACTACATTAGAAGAACACCTATAGGGCACTAATTAGTAAGCCAGATCGACATCACCCAGGTGGTTTGTGGAATAGGCGTTCTTGACACAGACGTGGGCATGAGGACAATCTCACAAATGCGCGAATGACAGTAGAGAGATCGTGTGACGCCGCGTGTTGTGAATGAGGGTACCCGTTTTAACTTTTATTCGTACATTCACTTCTAAAAGTGCCCACGAACAGCTCTAAGCCTTTGTAAGGGTGTATTTTTGCTACACAAAGAACAGAAAAAAGGAAAACAGAACGTAAAACCCGAAGAAACAGTGATAGAGGAACGCATTAAAAAAAGATGAAGTTAATCAAGGATAATAATAATAATATCTGGTTTTTTTTTAACGTCCCAAGACCTCGATATGATCATGAGGGACGCCGCAGTGAAGGGCTCCGGAAATTTCGACCACCTGGGGTTCTTTAACGTGCGCCTAAATCTAAGTGCACGGGCCTCAAACATTTTCGCCTCCATCGAAAATGCAACCTCCGCGGCCGGGGTTCGATCTCGTTAATCAAGGACAGAAATCCAGGGCAGCAGGGACAATCTTGCTTATAAGGTCGGTAGCACCCACGGCAACTGTTATTATTCTGGAACCTGCTTCTCGGACTGACTGCTTTATTTGTGCATTGGTGCCCAGAAATTTCTTGTCCACAATGCATTTCATCGCAAACGTTGCGAATGCAGTTCTCGAAATTAGCTTCATTCAACGAATCTCTCCATATGGATGCTTCACAGTTGAAATAACGGAGTATGTATGTATGTATGTATGTATGTATGTATGTATGTATGTATGTATGTATGTATGTATGTATGTATGTATGTATGTATGTATGTATGTATGTATGTATGTATGTATGTATGTATGTATGTATGTATGTATGTATGTATGTATGTATGTATGTATGTATGTATGTATGTATGTATGTATGTATGTATGTATGTATGTATGTATGTATGTATCCCTTTAACACTATATAAATAGTGTTATACAGTCGAAACCCGCGATAACGAAATCCCGAGGGAACGAAATTCTCACCGCAACGAAATATTTTCGGAGCACCGGCGAACGCCCATAGGAGTCAATGCATTTCGTAACTCGTGACTACGAAAGATATTCAAACCCCAGTCCCTCATTAACGAAATTTTCGAAACACGAGTGCGCAAATAATCTACTCTCGCAACATTACCTACATTCGAAAACTGCTGAAATGCATTCATGCTAAACTTAAATTGTGCAAAACTATCGCTACAGCACACTTGAGAAGCAGCCGCCATCATTGTTTACAAAAAAACATAAAGCTGGCGATAATAATGATGATGGCTTGCCGAAACACCTGCTCGTTATCGCGGACTACGTAGCCAAATCCACATTCCTCATGGAGTTTCGTTCGTTGACTTGGCTCTGTGCTTGGCTTTGTCGGCTTTGCGCGCCCATGGTCGCGTATGTGGAGCTATTTGTGGAGCGTTTGCTTGGTCGCTTGGTGCAACGTGAACTGTGTGTTGCAATTGCTTCGTCCGATTTCGCTGCCTGCGAAGATGCCGCCTCTAACGAAAAAGCGGAAGTTAATCACGCTGGAAGATAAGGCTGCAATCATCAGTGAGGTGGAAAAGGGCAGAAAGAAAATGGACATCGCCGAAGAATTCGGCGTCGCGTGCAGCTCGCTGTCCACGATTCTGCGCTGATCCGCGCTGATCCAGCGGAGCCGGAAGAAGGTTCGCCTGTAGGCGCACTTGATGACGGTACTGGTGACAGCGTAGTGCCGCCGTCACTGACCAGTGCATGGGGCGAACAGTGTGCCGTGGCAGACGAGATTCCCGATCGAGAGGCATGAAATTGCTGCATGGTAAGGCCCGCCAAAGCAAACTTACAGACTTTTGGCAATAAAATGCGTTTTTGTAAATTCCATGTCTTTTCTGCCGCATTCTCGCTCCAACGAAATTCCCTCAAGAGCGAAATTGTGTGCTTTCCCCGCCGATTTCGTTATTGCGGGTTTCAACTGTATATAGCGCTATATATAGAAAAGGCGTTATGTTTTCGTCCACCTTACTTACTTCACATTTATATCATATTTACTACAAATAACATCCCCTATGCTTTGCTTGGCATTATTGTCTGTTAGTTCTCATTGACAGTGTATCTAACAAAGAAAAACACGCCCTTAAGATTCTCCTTCTTTCGTTAGATAAATATAAATAAAAATAGATATAAATAACACTAACTGTCCTAAGGACCCCTTCGACAACTCACGTTGAGTTCCGGGGTCCCAACTGTACATGATGCACTGTACTGTATTTTGTTATGAATAATAATCCGATTGATTGATTGATTGATTGATTGATTGATTGATTGATTGATTGATTGATTGATTGATTGATTGATTGATTGATTGATTGATTGATTGATTGATTGTCCACTTTATGCAGCAAAATTAAGGCCAGGGGTCGGGCAGGCGCGATCCCGCTTAATTGCAGACACGGTAAGCCATTATATAAGTCTCTTTTCACTTCACGCTTGAAGCGGGATTCGCTGATTAATTGGACTTGGTTCCTATACGTCAGTCGCACACGTAAATGCATTCATAGCCGTGTCACAGCGCTGCAGTTTCCCGTGCTGAAAAACTCACAGGGTCTCTTATGCATTCCTCTAAGACGACTCGAAGGCGAAAGCCGTCTTCTTTTTCTTCTCCGGCGATGTACGTCACCATGCGGCGTCATGATGACGCCATCAATTTCGGCCCTATTTGAAGTCACGATGACGTCATATGGCGACGTCGTCACGTGATTTTTTGCGTCACTCGTGCTGACGCCGACGCTGCGGGACACCTACGGTCAATCTTCGCGTTTGATGAGGCGTCTAAGGTCATCTTAACGGAGTACTTCGCACGGACAAGTAAATCCGATCACCCTTATTTCTTACACGTTCCCGTGCACGTTAGATTCGCACGATGCCATGTTTTTGCCAGGATGAAGGGTTTCTTATGTCGGGCTTCCGAAATAGGTTTCGTCAAATAAGCTCAAGGCACGCGCCACCATAAATTTTAATTTTTTTTTTCACTGAATACGTCGTTCTTCTTTTACAGAGCCGCTGGTTGACCACCATGGGCGTGCTCCTCGTGTTATGTGAGCAGCAAACTCCTTTGTCTTAATTCGGTAGTTGTTTCGTGAGGTCCTGCTGGCTTTCTTTCTTTCTTTCTTTCTTTCTTTCTTTCTTTCTTTCTTTCTTTCTTTCTTTCTTTCTTCCTTTCTTTCTTTCTTTCTTTCTTTCTTTCTTTCTTTCTTTCTTTCTTTCTTTCTTTCTTTCTTTCTTTATTTGTTTATTTATTTATTCAGTTATTTATTTATTTACTCATTAATTGTGTTTAGATATCTGGCAGCGACATCGTATGTGTGTCACGGGCTTTCTCGAAAAAGTAACAATTCTCATGTCGCACGCACGGGGCATGGCACAAGTACAAAGGTCCGTAATTTTACCCGCCATCATAGAGACGTATCCACCGTAGCACCACCACCAGGGTTGCCGTTGGGTAGATTTGAAAAGGAGCCACCACTCAAGCTAAAAGTAGCCAAAGTAGCCCCGCCATTTAACTTAACCGTCAAATATGTAGACAAGTCGAACAGTAGCGGTAATATGATTAGAGTTTTCGTTGTTAAGCAATAAATATCATTTTGAATAAGCAAAAACATAGAAGTAAGGGCAAAATGTCTGTCCCTCTTGCTTTGTTTTCAAGCCTCAGGAAGCTGCAAATAAATGACTTCTTTATTTATTCATTTACCCAAAAGGCCAACCGCATTACAGTGAGGAGTTGATAAAAATACAAAAAAATAACAAAAAACAGTGAGTAAACATAAAGAACAAACATCGAACAGGCTGCTACTCGTACAGTGGTCAGCCATCAAAACAGAACAATGAAAAAATCTCCATCAGGCTAGTATTTCTACAATGGTGGCTACTGTTTCGCTAAAATGTTGATTATCACCAAATTATGCTATGTCATCGGCAAGAAAGGTGGTTCCAGAAACTCAAATGCTATGCACGGTAGAAAAGATTCGGAAAATGCTTTCCTTTTATAATATGGCACACGTTTTATGCCTTTTCTGTCCCCGTCTTCGGCGCTGCTCCCCTATACAATATGTTAAACCAACTAGCATACAAGTTCACCCTTCAAGATGAGATACGTATTTTATAGCCATGATCAATGCGATGGGACGTAATATACTACAGGAATAAAATGAATGTGTCGCGAAGAACGTTACGTTAGTATATTTTATTAAATGAGTTCAAGGCGGCAAAATTTTCGACGCGTTGTTACAGATGGAAGGGAAAGACTGGCTTTAGTGGCTGTTATGCCGGCAATGTGGTTGCAGTTAGGATGAATAAAAAGAGCCGAATAATTCTGAACAAGTTCCAGGGCAGATATCACTTTTGCGTGCATAGGACTCGACAGTGAATCAGCGTATGGAAGCTTTGGCCGTATTAAAGTTTTGTAAAGTACTGTAGTTTAACTGAGAAAGGAGCGGATGAAGAGTGCGACGTAAGTGTCCAACTGCATACGGTTGGCACTGTTAATAATGTTTTCAGTGTGTACCGTCCAGTTTAGACTACATGACATGAACACATAAATATTTAATACCCGTTACAGGTTCTAATGGAACACTGTTCAAGAGGTGAACAGGTGGATTGTTAGTGTTCAGGCAACACGAATAACCTTGCCCTTTCTCACATTTAGTTTCATAAACCATATTTTGCACCATTTGTACAGAGCAACTATGTCGAATTGATTATTCTAAGTTCAGTGCGCCTTCGTATAGTTTATGCAGAATAGGTAGAGTTCCAGCGGAGACGGAGTAATTTCGGAACATTACAGCGAACAAGTCAGTAAGAATATGAATCATTGAAGCATTGTTTCTTTGAAGTCGCATGCCGAAGATCATTACTAGAGTTTTGACAATAACAGTCGCTTCATTTTGTTGGGGGTATTTGTTCTTCTCAAGGTCAGAAGCGAACATGCGCAGCATTAGAAACGGGCGCCAGCATAATGGCGGGCAGCGTGAGACGCGTGCTAGCCACGCGTTTGCCAACATGCGCGAAACTTCGTCACTCCCTCTTTGCGGGCGCGCCCTGCGCTGCGTTGGACCACGGTGTACGATGCATGAGTATATATCTTACACCGGAACAGTGGACAATGCTCTTAGATTTTTTTTTTTGTCCGGCAATGACGTTGTTGTGCCTCGATGCGCACCAGCCATCTGGTGGCGGGAAAACACGCGTGCGCATCGGCTGACACGACAAAATAGCTTTGAAACAATTGGTAGTCGTTAGGCTTGCTTGTTAATTTACGTGCAATAATAAGAAATTGGATACTAAGTGCGTGAAAAAAAATAGAAGTTCAAAATAGCCAAAAAGTAGTCACGGAGCCAACCTTTCTTCGCCAGACTGGGTCGTAAAGTAACCATTTTGGTGCAAAGAGGCTACCAGCGGCAACCCTGCCAACCACTACAACAGAACCAACTAATTGCACCAGGATGTCATTGCGACTAATTCACGGCTGCCCTGTAGTGGTTTTGCGTATGCTTGGACAGACATCCTGACAATAACTGTAACATAAGTTTCACTACTTGTATCGTATGAATTGTATATGCCACTTACGAAAACATATTTGCCTTGCAGATACATTATGTCTTTACTTCTGGCTGACGATTCTCATAAGCGATCTGCCTCCCAACCTTCGGCCAACCCAGAGCATACTCCATTATGTTGGGTTCGGGAGAAGTGGAGTAAGAACCGGAACCCTGGCTTCGTGGCTCCAGTCTCTCTATCGCGGCGTCGTCCCGAGGCGCGGATGGTTTGCCGTCCTTCAGAGATGGGGCAAGGCCGGCGGTGTTCCGCGGCCGTTTCGCCGAACTCTCCAGATCTGTACACTGTGCCTGCTATTCTTAGTGCCCGAGCACCTTGATTAGAGTCACTCTTCGCAACGCAGCGACCCAAGAACCACAGCTCAGCGGCTGCGACGTCGCAACTGGAGCAGAAAATCGACATGTCGGTCGTGCTCTGCTTAATAAAATTGTCAACCATTTGGAGGGACATTAGCGCTCGCTTCACTTGGGGATAGACGAGGCAACCTAAAGGAGTACTGACACAACATTTCGAAGCCGAAATAACTTGTGGGGTAGATTTATGCGGACGCACACGCATGATCTACAATATAACGGATAATATAGCCTAGAACATATTTAAAATCAGTTTTAACATGCGTGTCGCGCCACTGCACGTGAAACGCCACTGGTTGTAAACTACCAACATACACTTGCATCACGAGTTTGAGTTGGCCGCCATGACCCTTGCGAGCGCTGTCTTCTAGCAGACCTTTTCATCGAAAAAAGGGTGCAGACTTGTACGTGAGTACAAAGGCTAACGTCCTTGCCTCGGCAGTGCATTTTTAAGGGGTCACGCACATTTACAACATCCTAAAGAGGATTGTAGCACGTGGAGATAGGCAATACCCATGAGCCTTCGTTGAAAACAGTTGTTCCCGCGGTGCTCACGTGAGCGCGGAGCTATGTTAAAGTAAAAACCATTCTGGGTGCACTCGGTGGTATTTGAAACCGAAACTGCGACTGGGCGCTATAAAACCGTCTTCAACAAAGCTCGAGCCCACGAGGTTTCCAGGCATCATAAGTGGGTCGTTAGCTACTTGTTGCAACACAATAGACAAGATGTAAAATGTTTGCGTCAATAGTCCGTTAATGCTTTCGCGTGCGACGCCAACGCCGAATGCTCCCCTAGAGGGCCGATTCGCACGTGGAAGTAGGGATGGTCGATTAAAATTTTTAATCGATTAATCGTTAATGGTTAATCGATTTAGCCTTCAATCGATTAATTGCTTTCAGTGGAATCTTTTAATCGATTAATCGATCAATCGACATTTTTAATGGGTGCTTTAAAACCGATATCTATTTGTTTGAGAGGAATCGTTCGTGTTTGATATGGGCCCAAATATTTTTATTAGACGCGTTGACAATCCAAAATTCCCAGTTTCGAAAGTGTCGACGACGGGCCGCTTGTGTCCAGTGTGCGAAAATTCACACTTTCGCACACTGGACACAAGGAGCCCGTCGTCGTTGGTTAATGTCGCGGATTCAAGAATCTGCGGCCATCATCCCTGGACTATTCGCCAGCAGGTCGTATTTTCTCGAAGCCTGCCTACTCGAGCTCATCGAAACTGGAGGCGCGTTCGGGGACCACACTGGTTGAAAAGTCGCAGCTGAAACATGCAGTGTGGCGGAGGGTGAGGAAATCCCGAGAAAGGTAAAAGAGAGACGAGGAGAAATTAAATAAGACGCTCGCTCTAGTAAACAAGGCATCTTTTCTCGGTTTGTCGGTTAGATATTGTGGAAGCCCTACATAATACTATAATTGCGGACTGACGCGATCTTTTTCTTGAGGTCACCTATGCAGAGATTACACAGAAATATACTGGCCTTAAACAGACCATCCGTACAGGCAACTTCGGGAAATAGAAGGAAAGAAGATGACATTAGGGCTCGTTTTTCTTTGTTAGACACAATAATAATTAGAACTAACAGACAATATTGCCAAGAAAAAGTATAGGGGGTGTTATCTGCAATAATTGGGATATAAATCTGAAGATAGTAAAGTGGACGGAAAGATAACTTGTCGCCGGAAGGGACCGACCAGCGACCTTCGAATAACGCGTCCGATGCTCTACCACTGAGCTACGGCAGCGGTCATCCCCCCGTCCACTTCATAGGGTATACGTGTGCATTTTTAAATCTAGGAGTGTTAGCGCCGATCGCAGCCATGGCGGCGAGTGTGGAACACTCCTTTTCTGCCTTTTGGCGTCACGTAGCAAGTGATCTTTTACGAGCTGGCAGCTGACCAATAATCCCTCGCATACTACCTGAAGGCATCAAGTCTGCCAGAACGAGACCCTCGCTATGAATGAAGGATATAAGATTACTTTTAGGGGCTCGTTTTTCTTTGTTAGACACAATATTAATTAGAATTAACAGACAATAATGCGAAGGAAAGTATAGGGGATGTTAAGGGTGTATGACAAAGAAAAACGAGCCCCTAAAAGTCACCTTTTTCCCTTCATTCATAGCGAGGGTCTCGTTCTGGCAGACTTGGTGCCTTCAGGTAGTATGCGAGGGATTATTGGTCAGCTGCCAGCTCGTAAAAAAGGTCACTTGCTACGTGACGCCAAAAGGCAGAAAAAGAGTGTTCCACACACGCCGCCATGGGCTGCGATCGGCGCTGACTAACACTCTTAGGTTTAAATGCACATGTGTACCCTATGAAGTGGACGGGGGGATGACCGTCGCCGTAGCTCAGTGGTAGAGCATCGGAATTCGAAGGTCGCAAGTTCGGTCCCTGCCGGCGGCAAAGTTATCTTTTCGTCCACTTTACTTTCTTCACATTGATATCCCAATTATTACAATAACATCCTGTATACTTCCCTTGGCATTATTGTCTGTTAGTTCTAATTAATATTACGGGAAATAGAGTGACATGAGTTTCTGCCTCCCGGCTAGAAAAAACAGCAGCTGCGCCAGTATACTCCGCAGCATTGGTCGACAAACTCACTCATGAGTCGACTCACTCAGACTCACTCAGACAGATCGAGCCATGAGTCTGTGTCTGAGTCCACATGAGTAATATTTTGGTGAGCTTCAGTCCGCGTGAGTCCGGTTGAGAAAAATCTTAGTGAATCTGAGTCCGAGTGAGTGCGGTAGCGGAAAATTTTGGTGAGTCTGAGTCCGGTGAGCCCTAAGCGCAAAATATATTTCTTGAATGAGTCTGAGTGAGCTCCACACTTTTTTGCCGACCTATTGTTCTATGTACACAACTTCAGCGTCACTAGCACCCTTATGTCGGCTCACGCTTATACTCACGCTGACTTACACTTCAAAGCACTAGCGTTCATACACCAGCTCTATATTTATTAATCAGAGGCGTGAGTTACGTAGAAAGGGGGGGGGGGCAGGTTGACCTCCACCCGCAAACTCTTTCACAGGAAGTTCTTGATCAAAAATATCTCGTGTGAGTCACCTCTTTCAATGAGAATGTCCATACTGGATTGCCACCACTCATAACTCATATTTGAAGGTACGAGATCAAAAGGCGCTAAGTCGAGCGCCAATTTTGCGAGATATTGGTGTTGAAGAGCAGTGACTCCATGATAGAAGAAGCCAGTTATACGCTAACGGACTCATGAGTCGACTCACTCAGACTCAGATAGAGCCGTGAGTGTGAGTCTGAGTGAGTCTGGCTGAGCAACATGCACCCGCAAACTCTTTCACAGGAAGTTCTTGATCAAAAATATCTCGTGTGAGTCACCTCTTTCAATGAGAATGTCCATACTGGATTGCCACCACTCATAACTCATATTTGAAGGTACGAGATCAAAGGCGCTAAGTCGAGCGCCAATTTTGCGAGATATTGGTGTTGAAGAGCAGTGACTCCATGATAGAAGAAGCCAGTTATACGCTAACGGACTCATGAGTCGACTCACTCAGACTCAGATAGAGCCGTGAGTGTGAGTCTGAGTGAGTCTGGCTGAGCAACATGTTGGTGAGTTTGAGTCCGAGTGAGTCCGGCTAAGGAACATTTCAGTGAGTCTGAGTCCGAGTGAGCTCAAAGGGCAAAATATATTTCATGAGTGAGTCTGAGTGAGCTCGACATTTTTTGCCGACCTATGCTCCGCAGGTTTCACCTGATCTTTGCCGTAACACGGCGCCACTCACACCTTTTCAATCGTGCGTACATCCTGAACTGTGAGCGCTATCTAGTGTACCAGGCATTACAACATAAATTGCTCGACTGTCCTTTCTTGTCACAGCAGAAGACGGGGGCCTCTAGCTGAAAGCTGTATTTCTCCCTAAATACGCGACCATGCAGTATTACTAAGTACTTCGAGGTCACTTCTTCAATAGTAATGCACTGGATGCTAGACGTTCGGTAAACCGACGCGTAAAGTTGCGGATTACATAAAGCGTCTATAAGACCCATTTCACAATTCGCGAGTGCACATTCCTGCGCTACATTTTCTCTCAACTAATGGCAGCAACTTTCGTGCTTCAAGTGGAGACGAGGTCGTAGTTGCGCGTGCTGGCGTTTGTCTATTATGCGTGTTCGTGTCAAGAGAGCCGAGCCTACACTTTCCGCGTCCCAGCGCAAGCAAACCGCGCTTGAACACTCTGTTTGAAGAAGTGACTAGCTGCCATTAATTGGGCTAACTGCATCGTAGGAAAGTTAGCTCAACAATTATGAAAATGGTATATATACCCTATAAGGCGCACAGTTGGGCTAGTTGGTATACAACATAATAAAATATGGTTACTGGCGTCCTTATCCTCTTCACGCTAGGAAACGTGTCTTGTTATGTATATACGGATTACCTAATCATCTCCCCATCATCGTACTTCATCGCTCTTTTTCCCCCGTTGCGTTTTCCCCGGTGCAGAGTAGTAGGCAGGGGCGTACTAGCTCAGGCCACCCTCTCTGCCTTGTAATATATTTCCTCTCTCTATTTCATTGGTAAACAATATTTTATTTGCTAAAGAGTAAAACAGAACGGCACTAAGAACCAGTGAGGAAATAAGCAGCGTATATTACAATGCCGCACTTACACAAGAAACGAGTAAAATCTGAGGGTTGAATAAAATACAAAGAAAGTTTCGATTGACACTACAGGTGACGAAAACTACTCGTTTATCAAATGTAAGCAGACATGCGTTTATGCGGCAACACGATGAAACAGCGCGGCAAAAAACAAACACGAACAAAATAAGCTACAGACGATGCGCTGGCACGTATGAAATTTACAGAAAAGAATAAACTTCTGTTTTGAAAGTTGGCGAATCCACCTGCTGCTTACTTTCTCAACAGTCCCCTTTTTTGTTTTATTTCATGGGGTTACTGCTCCGAACCACATGCTTTTTTCTACTGAGCGAAGAAATGTCAGTTTCCCGAGATGCTCGGGCGATAACCGACACCTCGTTTGGGTCGCCACACATCCAGCATGCGAAAAAAGGCGCTCGGATGCCACTGACGTTGCAGGAATTGGCAAATACTCCATTGCAACGTCAAGCACATGATCTAGGCCAGTTCGCATGCTGTGCCAAGTCTCAAGTGAATTCGGATTGGTGCGGCGATCGACTACAGGGTTACTATGTATGTCTTGAACTGAGAAGGCATTTAGTTCATCGGATCGTACTCCAGTGCACCGCAATTGCGTAGAAGTGCGCGATCGACGGCATCCCAAATAGAACCAGAAAAAGTAGTAGTATTCGGCTTTGCAACTTCCTGCGTCTAAGGATAGCGTTCAGGGTCTGCGTCTCAGGATAACGCGCCTCGCAGTCATGCGCTCCGGCCAAGGGGCGAGGTTGGGGGCGGGAGTGGGGGATGCCGTAATCGATTAATCGAATAGTTTTAATCGATTAATTCAATTAATCGAAAGGCACAAATCGATTATGATTAATCGATTAATTGTGGACCTTTAATCGATTAATCGATTAATCGTTCATCGATTTTACCATCCCTACGTGGAAGATCGCCTGCTACCCGCCGCGACGGTCTTGGGTTTATGGTGCATGACTGCTGACACGAAGGTCGCGGTATCGAATCCCGGCCGCGGCGGCCGCATTTCGATGGAGGCAAAGCGGTTGAGGCCAGTGGGCTTACATTTAGGTGCACGTTAAAGAAACCCAGGTGGTCGAAATTTCCGGAGCCCTCCACTAGAGCGTCCCTCATAATACCATTGCGGTTCCGGAACGTAAAATCCCATCAATATATATTAGATCTGCACAGTTTGAGACGTTCGTAGACTCATGTTTCCCGCTCTCATCGATATGCGCCGAATTTTAATTGACCCAAGGAACCTCAATGATCACGCCGAGAAACCTTGTGCTGGGAACGAATCTTTCACATCCATGAGACCACTTTCAAGCTTGCTCGTTGCGACATGCGCATTTTGTACCCTTTGCTTCATAGTGACAGGTGCCACGGCCTTCGCTAACACCCAGTATATTAGGCGTGCTCCTGTCGCACAAGGACATCGTATATGACGCTTTACCCGCGACCTCATTTATGCTCACATGCACAACACAGGAAGCCATCGCGGAGGTTGGAAGTTGGTGCCCTTATTGCAAGTATCAGACAATTAATAACCCAACAGTGGAAACAATTCCAAAACATCCATAAAATTTTTTAAGGACTGAACATGTTGATGATGATGATGATGATGATGATGATCCTCTACACATGGCTCATACCCACTCTGGGGGATTGGCCAAGAATTGTAGATATGAAGATTTAAAACTACTAAGTTAACACAAAAGACAAGCATGTATGCTGTGCTCTTCGTCTTTCTTTACATTTCTATGCTCCTGAAACTACGAACTCTTCAACACCCCCCCCCCCCCCGCCATCCTCCCCGCACACATCCGGACTCAATTCTTGCTGTCGTTTTTGAGCTCTAACATGGTTTAACGCTCGTGGATCTTGTTCAGTATCACTGCTTCCATTTTGACAGTGTTGTTTCTTAATCGATACAAATTCGATTGCAATCCTTGGCCAATCAACGTAAGTAGGTGCGAGCTACTGACTGAAAAAAGAAAGTGCACGACTAAAGTGACGAAGAAGACGGCGAAGGCGATGTCGGCTGGAACGTAAGTCCGCAGTTTGCAGCTGCAGTTTGCAACGAACCGGAAACGATAGATAACTTTTTTCTATCACGCCATCGTTTCGCCTCATTCCGTGGGATGTTTATGGAAATGCCGACTGGTAGGCTGCGTTTACCATTTACTACTTCTCACCTGTTGTCATTTGGAGCCGATCAGTTCGGGGCAAGCCGCAGTGCTGTTATGACTACACAGATTCATTCAAGCAACCGCCAATTCGCAGGACAATCGATAAAGTTATTTGATCTGATGAACAGGAAGAATACATTGCTAGTGTTGTTGTTTTCTTCCGAGCATGGCTCATACCCATTGCAGGGGATTGGCCGAGTAGGGGGTGAATTTTTCCAATATTTTCTTTAGTGCTATCGACCGCGGAAACCAACGTTCTCCCTTTTATTTTTTCGATCTTTATCCCACGGCCATTTGAACATCTTACCTCTTTCATTTTTTTATAACTAGAATAAGGATGGGGATAGGGCTCATTCGGCAAGCACTATCAAATCATGAATGGTAGTCTACCACTATCCCTCAAGAGGAAGGTATATAACAGCTGTATCTTACCGGTACTTACCTATACGGAGCAGAAACCTGGAGACTTACAAATAGGGTTCAACTTAAATTGAGGACGACGCAGCGAGCGATGGAAAGGAAAATGATAGGTGCAACCTTAAGAGACAGGAAGAGAGCAGAGTGGTTCAGGGAACAAACGGGGGTTATGGATATCATAGTTGAAATCAAGAAGAAGAAATGGATATGGCCCGGGCACGTAGCACGTCGGCAGGATAACCGGTGGTCATTAAGGGTAACTGACTGGATTCCAAGAGATGGCAAACGCGTGAGGGGGAGACAGAAAATTAGGTGGGTAGATGAGATCAAGAAGTTTGTAGGTATAACGTGGCAGCAGAAAGCACAGGACCGGGTTGATTGGCGGAACATGGGAGAGGCCTTTACCCTATAGTGGGCGTAGACAGGCTGATGGTGATCATGACACGAATCTTTCGAGCAGACTGTCAAAATATGCCACTAAGTAGTACCATGTCGCCTGCTTGCGCAAGTGCTTCTAAGTCAAAATCACGGGCCTGTGCTGACTTGCAGCGTTGCGGGTGGAGCCCTAACCACACGTACGCGTTACAACACATGTCGTGTAGACTCGGCGCCGTGCCCTCTCTTTAGGGGAGGGAGTGGGCGCGCGGCTACACGAAGCTGCGCGCCCTCTCTCTCCATCTCTCCGTAAAGAGAGGGTGCGGCGCCGAGTCTACACTCCACGCGCTGACGCGTTGTAACGCGTACGTGTGGTTAGGGCTTAAGGCGAGACTTCACGCCTTCAAACATCGTGCCCGGTATCTCTATTTCTATGCTTACTTGACTATTCAAGCAGTCGTGTACGGTTACGTTAGTGAACGCTTAAAGCCCATTCCCCGGTGGATTTAATTGTTTTGCAGTCCTCTACTACGGCGTCTTTTTCACCCTGTGAATTGCGTTCAGAATTGCACTTTTTGTTCCTTATTAACTTCGTTATTACACGTGCTGCTAAGTTTCTTCCCGCACATTGTAGAAAAACCGGTGTTACCATACTACGGCCGCTGCTGTGTTATCGTACCGGATATAATTATCCAAGAAACACATCGCTAAAAAAGTCAAGGACCAAGAAAGACACGACACAGGCGCTGATATTTCTTGGTCCTTGTCATTTTTAGCGCTCTTTACCTTAAGTAATCAATTACCACCAACTAGCCCAAATTTCTCTTCTAGTGCCGGATATCTTTTTTGTGTGTGAGTGTTTTCTGCTATAA